>NC_061111.1:219269426-219301926 GCF_002878395.1 Capsicum annuum | reverse complement strand
ATTCGACTTTTATCATGGATACTAATAGGAATTCAACCATTATGGCAAAGAAAAGTTTGATTCAGAGGGAGAAGAAGAGGCAAAAATTGGAACAGAAATATCATTCGATTCGTCGATCCTCAAAAAAAGAAATAAGCAAGGTTCCGTCGTTGAGTGACAAATGAAAAATTTATGGAAAGTTACAATCCCTACCACGGAATAGTGCACCTACACGCCTTCATCGACGTTGTTTTTTGACCGGAAGGCCGAGAGTTAACTATCGAGATTTTGGACTATCTGGACACATACTTCGTGAAATGGTTCATGCATGTTTGTTGCCAGGAGCAACAAGATCAAGTTGGTAAGGATTAATGCTTCATTTCTATTTCTATGGTCGATGATCATAGAAGCCCCTTTACCATTCTGTATAAATGGGCTATTCTATTTGTACAGATAGGGTGGAGGGGCGCATTTTATCCTTGTTTATCTATTAGTTTTCAGTTCTTATCTTCGGCGCGGGGTAGAGCAGTTTGGTAGCTCGCAAGGCTCATAACCTTGAGGTCACGGGTTCAAATCCTGTCTCCGCAACATCTTGTTTTTCCAAACTATTTTAGGGTTGACTCTGGTAACTAGTAATTAATTCCCGCCTTTCGCTTTTTGGGGGTGGAAGGCAAAAGAAAACGTAGGGGAGGTATATATATATATATGTATACATATAACACACACACACACACTAATGTTTAAACATGAAATGCCCATATATTTTTCTTTCAATACAAAAAGAAAAGGAAAAGAAATGAGGTTTCTTATAATTTTTTCTCTTAAGAAATTTGAATGAAAGTATAATATATTTTTTTTTCTTCCTTACATTTTGCTTAAAATTACTTAGATATTAAAGCAACATTTCTCCTCAATTTATATTTTATTTATTAGAGTTCAAAAAAGAACTCAATAATAATACTGTTAATGATAATAGAAACAGTCTATCATACAAATAAAAAGATAATACTTATTTGAGATTTTCCGAATAGGTTGACTTTCTTTCTTAGGATTATAGAGTAGTATTCTACCTTATGGTTTGGTTACTGTTTTATTTTTTTATTTTTCTATTTATTAAATATTAATTTTCATATTTTTAATATATTTTGCATTAATATGTTTGAGGTAATTATATCTTTTACTTTTATAGGACAAAACAAAAAAAACACTCTAATAATAAAATAGAGAATTGCAAATAGATATCTAAAAAATAAATGAAAATCATTAAAACAATAATTAATAAATTTTGATAAGATATTTTATGATTGCGCGAAGAGCGTCAAATTTACTAGTATATTTATTATTATTATTATTCTTGTCATAATGATATGTATATGCATTAATATAATTTTTAACCGGCCTATCACGTAACTTAATATGAATGTCTGCTACACTTTTTTAATACAGCATAAGCATTTATTTTTAAAAATTTAACTTTTTTTTGAGTATTGATTTTTTACTGCCCCCCCCCCCCCCCCCAAACCAACCAACCACACCTACCCAATCCAACTTTGTACGTAGTCCATGAGTTTATTATTTTAACTTTTTATTAGCTTGCTACTTTACCTATAATAGCTTTACTTTAATCATATTTAAATATTTCATTAAATTTTAAAGTCATCACATCTCTACGAATGCATTAGTTGATTTAGATTCGGCTATGTTGCTTAACATGTACATGGTGGACTTCTTGTAAAACTAATCTATACCAAACATGTTGTAGTAATTTTAAAAGAAATTCAAATAAATATAAAAAAAACTACAATATATTTATAAAATAATCTTTAACTTGATGTATAAATATTTATATGCCTAATATCAAATAATTCGATCTTAATTTCAATTATACGTTAAATGTTGCTATAATAGTGAGGAAAAACAACAAACAAATCAAATTGAATAAAAATGTTATCATTTGATTCACATACTTTTTTGACATAATATTATTTAAAAAAGAAATGATCATCTCAAAATCAAATACATACTTTCTTAACATAATTTTTCTACACAAAGCAAACATACCAAATAAAAAATATATATAATAGCCTTATATTCCTAGATTTAGTTGGGAAGTATTATTATTATTATTATTTTTGGTGGAGTGTTAATTAAGATGGAAAGAACAGTTTCACATTATATTTGTAATTACAAAGACAATATAACTATAGTTAGTATATATTTGCAATTTGAAGTCATGCAATAGTCATATCTATAATGTCAGCACTTGCATGATAAAAAAGAAAACATTTAAGAACCTTATATGTTTCAAATTCAAAGATAAAATATCGATTCAAAAGTTATAATTCTCCCATTCAAAATAAACCTAATTCTGATTTAAATATGTTCTTTCAATTTAAATTCAAATACTTTATGTTTTAATCAACTAAATGATATAAAATTTTGTTGCTTGTGATATTTTCATAGTTTAAACTTTTCAAGAATATATTTAAGTATTTTTGCTTACTCTATTTGATTTCTTAAAATGATTCAAACAAATAAATTAAAGAATAAGGCAAAGTGTGTTCTTTTCTCTTTAATTTAAGTTAAAGAATAATTTGTCAACTCAAAAAATAAATAATTTAATATTTATAATTATCAATGTGTATAATTAAAATTAAATATAAAATCATGAAATAAAGCACCATAAAAAGAAATAACAATAATAATATTAAAGACAATACTTTAAAAAATGATTTAAAAATAATTTAGTGAAATAGGTAAGTGAAAACATATGTTTAAAAGTTAATTTAAATCACTTTGATGAATTTGGAGATACAATCTTCTTAATAAAAATGTAATTTTAGAATCACATATAACTCGTCATCGTTCTTAACTTTTAGTTACCTTTTTTTATATTTCGCCACTTTTCTTCTCCCCTCCTTTTATCCTTGTTGCTCTTTTCTGCTTATCAAATTAACAATGTCAATTAAATTAGTCATTTGAAAATAAACTAACAAATAATAAAGTGAAACTTTCACTTAATATACATACATGAAAATAGAATACTTTTAATATTCAAAATTGAGCTAATTCTTTTTTTAAAATTCATAGGAGAGAAACTGAGGAGAAAGAATAAAAAAATAAGTTAATGCAAAAAAATTGTTAGGTATTTTAATAACTACTGCCCCTGTCCTTAAGGTTGTAATGCCGAGTAAATCAACAGTTGTATGGGTAGAAGTAAGTCGAGCAATCCTAAGTAGAAATTGAGATAAAGCAAAGCAAGCAAAGACAATGGTAGAAAGAATAGAAAGAGAACTTGCAAAAGAAAGAAAATTCAAACCTAAAATTTGAGTTCCAAAATATTTTACAATATCATATAACAAGGAATCAGGGTGAGAGCAAAGCTTGAAACGTAATGATGGCAAATGAGATTAATTATGAGAAGAAAAGCTAGATTTGATTTATGCACCATTAAAGAGATATATATATATAAAAAATAGAAGGTTGAGAAGTTAGAATTTTATTTCAACTCAAATTCTATTTGACTTCAAATTTCAAAATCCTGCCACTAAAATATTTCTTGAAAAGTAATATATTTCAAAATCAAATTTTCAAATCTTATTTATCCTTATCACAAATATCTTTTGGCTAAATATATATATATATATAGAATAGATTATTATTATTATTATTATTATTATTATTGTTATAAATGTATTTACATTATAGTGAATGTCTATCAAGAATATAGATAAGATCTATCAAGATCTAATAAGATCTAGTTGATATCTATCAGGATTTGAAGTATCTATCTTTTAGTTGAAAACTAGGAGTATTTTCTCCTATAAATAGAGGATTTTTGTTCATTATATGCTCAATCTTATGATCTCTCGTCCTCAAGATAAATAAGAATTACTATCTATTCTCTCTCTACTCTTCTTCTTTGTTCTTTTATATTTCATAATACGTTATCAGCATGAGACTCTATCACTGTCAAAAAAGGTGAGATTAAAAATCTAAAGGTAATTTCAAAGTTAGATTATTACGTAAATATTTACACAACATTAAATACTATATACACATAAAAATATAAAGTATATATTGTTTAGTTCTTTAACGTGAGACGCTTCTATGGTTGTGTACAAATATCCTTCATCTCTTTTAATTCAACTGTTTTTTGTAATAATAACAATGTACCATATCGTATATTTGAGTATTATGTGCAAAATAATTTTCAACGTTTAGGTGGTATCAATGTACATTTCTCTGTTCTGCTTGTAAGTTGTACCTGTATCCCTGTGTGATTCTTTAATCACTACGTGGCCATTTTGTAGTTGCTTTTGCTTAAAAATAAGCTTCTAACAAATCAGTCATATAGTCGTGTACTACGATATGTGATGTAATAATTAAGTGCTCAATTTAATGTAAATGTATTTACCAATAATATAACTTTTATTTTTTTTATCAATTCATTAAGTAGACAAAAAAAGTACTATCTTATAAGGCATAACTACATATAAGATTATATGCTTGTCTTATGTTATTTGTCTTTTACTACTTGTCGAATTTGAGAAAAAATAATTGATTTGGAACCATTTATGTTTTAAATTTATTCCTCAAGAACAATATTATCAAAAGGGATGATAATATGTTCGGTTCAAGTCCCATCGATTTATGCCTAAGATGTCTTTATATGGATAAGATATTGAGTTTGAATTGTCTCAATATACCATGTTAATTATATTATGATAGCTAAGGCAATATTTGATGAAAAATCACGATATCCCATTGAATATTCTTTATTCCAAGAAGTGAATGTAGTAGCAATATATGATAAGTCTGAAATATGACAACTTACTTCATTCTTGAAGTGTATGTGATAGTAGTGCATATATGTCTGAAAAAAGACAAGTGATTGAATGCACGAATATACGCATGGAGGGACAATATGATAATGATCATCAAAAGTGATGATATTTTTACATTCATATTATGATCATAAGATATGTTAAAGAAAAATTCTTTAAACCATACGTATGCCTCGATTTGCTCTTGAAGTAGCAATATCACAAAAGAGATTATAAGCTATCAAAATTTGATAGACTTAAGGAACTATTATATTCCACTCTTGGGGAATGAGAGTATCAATTGTTTCAATACAAACATGCACTTGATTGTGGTGGTATCATAACTCACCTCTGAAAGAGGCAGAATAACTGAGAAGAGTTATTTTGAAATCTACTTTTGAAGTAATAAATCTGAACTTTATTCATGTAATAGTAAATCTGAAATTTACTAAAGCAAAAGGTACATGTTATGGTAAAATTGGAGTTTGCTAATAATAAAAGTTCATAAATTGACATGCACGATTGTGACATCTCAAAGATGTGCATACTGAGCATATATTGAAGAATTAGAAAATTCTTCATTACTTTTAATGTTGCTTGTTCTTATGACAAGTTGGTTGGACCAACTAATATTGGCATTAGATCTCTTAAAATCTGAAAAGTATAAAAGGTGAATAAGGGCCCGTTCACCTATCATGTGATGTCTTGAAAAGATGCATCAATATAAGATGATCACTTGTACGTTTATTGTCAACCTGCAGTTTGACATTCATAAAGTTTCTTGCTTAATAAAATTGAGTTAAAAGCATAATTTTCAGATTGTGCAATCAAGACAATTCATCTTGATGATGATGGTTTGGCATTGAATGCATTCAATAAATAGCTAAATCATTACTAATGAGAACAAAGATTCGTGTGTTGGTCTGAAATATGATATGTTGCATACAATAGAACTTGTATGCATTAAACTAATAAATTATGATTATTTCTTTCCTCTTAATTGGTTCAAGGTCAGGAACCTACTATTCCATCTAATAATTTTGATGTGCGGTATACAATTTATAAATATACCATGATGCACAAAGATGGATTCCTCAAAGAAGATGGAGGATGTATGTTAGTTTTTCTAACATAAGGGAGAGATTATAAGAAGCCATAAAATATGTTAGAAATTATTATTAGATCCTCATTCAAGAGATAACTCAAGTCAAAAGTCGAAAGCACTTAAGCTGCAAGTGTTTCTATTTTGTGTCCCTAAAGGACAATGTCTATGCATGCGTGAAGCATAGTAGACCAATCGCTTTCAAATGAAATAATCCTTGAAAAAGATAAGGAGCAAATAATTATAATAAGAAGGAAATGTACTCTTGAAGATCCTACAACATAACACTTCATAAAACCTTATGAGAGGTTCAGGTACCTTAAAATAATGAAGTGATGAGATCTCAAAATGTTATGTCGTATTATGAATCGATACAAAATGATATATCATCAATATCTTTGACACAATATTGACGTAATATTGTGAAAGATTACGATGATCTGAATTCTATGTTTATTTAAGCATGCTGACATAGAAACATTTATCAAGTGATACAAAATGATGCATCTTGGTAAGCATAAAACTTATTTGATTTGCAGTCCAGACACTTGAAGATGTCACACATGAAATATTGAATATTGTCAATTGACAAAAATCTATATGAAAAATCCTAAAGGATTCAAAATACTTGAAGAATATAAAGTTTCTGGGAAACATGTTTATTATCCTTATAAGGGATAAATTGATAGTTTGAAAATCATTGAAACTCTTGCACAGTTTTCAAAAGCAATAAGATTATTTGCTGAAATGAGAAACATACCAAATTGAATTGGTCCTGAAGTACCATATTTTAGTTCAATTGGTGTACTAATGTATCTTGCAAATATTACAAGGCTTGATATAGACTTTTCGATTAATTTGTTAGCAAGATATAGTTCTGCTCCTACTAGGAGACATCGAAATGGGATAAAAGACATGAACTTATTTTATTCTAAAGCTTGCAGTTCTGATCTTATTGGTTATGTTGATGCTGGGTATTTATCTGACCCGTATAAAGCTCGAACTCAAACAGGCTATGTGTTCACATGTGGGGATACTGTCATATCTTGGAGATATACAAAGCAGTCTATCTAGCCATTTCATTGAACCATGCTGAAAAAATAGCTATCATGAAGCAAGCCAAGAATGTGTATGATTGAGGTTCATGATACATCTCATTCGAGAAAAATGTGGTTTGAAATGTGACAAGGTACCCACAATTTTATACAGAGATAATGCAACATGCATATCACATCTTAATGGAGGATTCATAAAAGGAGATAGAACGAATCACACTTCATCAAAGTTTTTCTATACACATAATCTACAAAAGAATGACAATATGTACGTGCAACAAATTCATTCAAGTGATAATGTGATTAATTTGTTCATCAAGTCTCTTCCAACTGCAACTTTCAAGAAGATGATGCACAAGATCGGGATACAAAAGTTCATTGATGTTCTCATCAGGGGGAGAAAATACACATTGTGCTCTTTTTTCCTTTCAAGGTTTTGTCCCACTGGGTTTTTCTTGTAAGTTTTTTAATAAGGTAGCCGAAATACGTATCATTAGAGATTTGTACTCTTTTCCTTCACTAGATTTTTTTCCACTGGGTTTTTTCTAGTAAGGTTTTAACGAGGCACATTATCTATCAATTAGAAATTGATGTTCAAGGAGGAGTGTTATAAATGTATTTACATTATAGTGAATGTCTATCAAGAATATAGATAAGATCTATCAAGATCTAGTTGATATCTATCAGGATTTGAAGTAACTATCTTTTAGTCGAAAACTAGGAGTATTTTCTCCTATAAATAGAGGATTTTGTTCATTGTATGCTCAATCTTATGATCTCTCATCCCTCAAGAGAAATAAAGAAGTCTTCCCTCTTTTCTCTCTATTTATTCTTGTTGTTCTTTATTTTATATTTCGTAACAATTATTATTATTTTATTGCACTATAACTAACACCACGCATGTATTTCTATTCTTACTTCTAGTACTTATTTATAGATTTTTATTATTTTGAAATAATTAAGTTTATTTAGAATTCTTAACTATGAGTTCCTTGTTTTAAGCTAATGATTCTTTTTTAAAAAAATTATTTTTAAATTTAAATTATTTTAATCTTTTAATTCAAAACTTTTATTACAATATTTTTTTTTATTTTATCCTAAAAATTGCCACGTGTCTTTTTAATATATTGTCATTTGGTTTCTTGTCTTGCTTTTAGTTTTGCTTTTATATATACTAGTCTAAGAATACGCGACACACGCGTGTATCTCACTTCAATGAATTCACATTTTTAAAAAATATCGGATTAATAAATAAATTAATGATTTTACAAAATATGCAAAATATTTAAACAAAAATTAACATATTCATTAAACACTGTATAAAAGCATTAAAACAACTTTAAACTAATTAAGAAAAATTATCAGGGCTATAGATCGACACTTAAAACACAAGAGGAGAAACAATTGATAATCAAAAGGCGTAAGATAGTATATATTAAACTATACGATAACAACTATAACTAATACTTAATGTAGAATCTGAAATATATATAATTAGAGAATCATAACTTCTACTGTAATTACTTTAACCCCGCAAATAAGAGAAGGAATTAAAGTTTCAAAAGCAACTTGCGACATAATTAACCAAATAAAGGGCATCACTTTAAAAATGACAAAAATAACTATATTTAAAATTCGATTCGATACCACTATTATTTCATGAGATCGGTACAAGTACAATGCGTTTGCATCTTTACTTAGATTTTGACCCTAATATTTAATAAAAAATTAAAACGAGGGTTACCCATTACATCAAATCGTCCTATTCGAAAAGTAAAATCTTATTTAGCGCCAACAAAGTTTTAAACGAAAATTTGCAGCAAATGTGATTGTCGTTGAAGAAAATTGAAATTATAAAGGTTTTTATAGAAATAGTAGATTCATAAACCAAAAAGGAGATTAATTAATGTGTTAGAGTTTTACATATTTTAGTAATTTTTTTTTTTTTGCATAAGACCTTTTTTTTTTTTCTTGGGAAAAAGAACGTACGTAGGCAAACTTAGTTTTGTATGTTGTAGTTTTTTTCCATAAAACTACCCAAAAAAATCCTACATAATTTTATAATGTTAATATTATAAATATAATGATAAAAAAAATAAAATAATAATTTTATTTAAAATAAAGACTTTTAATAAAGGGTAAAAAAACTCATGAGATTTTCTTTTTCCTATTCTTTGGACCTCTTTTATAATATTTTGAATCAAACCTATTTTAATTGGAAAAGGATCTTTGTTACAGAAATTTAATCAAAATAGAAAATTTGTTTCCTATTTTTTTTTTTTTTACGTTTTTTGCCCTTTTTTTACCGTCTTTTGTCTTTTTTTGTTTAGGGACCAAACCTATTTTAATTGAAAAAGAATTTTTGTGTAGGAAATTAACCATAATAAAAAAAATCCTCTTTATTTAAATTTTAACATATTTATTATATTTAATATTTAGTATGTGGAAAGACTATTTTATCTAAAACGAAGACTTTTAATGAAAGGTAAAAAGTTCAAATAATATTTCTAAGACCCTTTACACTTTTAATATATTATAGATTATAGATTATAGATATAGATATAGATTATAGATATAGATGTAGATATAAATATAGATATAGATATAGATTCTAGATATAGATATATAGATTTTCGAAAAGTAATATATTTCAAAATCAAATTTTCAAATCTTATTTATCCTTATCCTTATCACAAATATCTTTGGCTAAATATATATAGAGAATAGATTATTATTATTATTATTATTATTATTATTATTATTATTGTTGTTGTTGTTATTTTACTGCACCATAACTAACACCACGTATGTATTTCTATTCTTACTTCTAGCAAGTATTACTTATTTATAGATTTTTATTATTTTGAAATAGTTAAGTTTATTTAGGATTCTTAACTATGAGTTCCTTGTTTTAAGCTAATGATATTTAAAAAAAAAATTATTTTTAAATTTAAATTATTTTAATCTTTAATTCAACACTTTTATTACTGTATTTTTTTAGTTTGTCCTAAAAATTGTCACGTGTCTTTTTAATATCTTGCCACTTGACTTCTTGTCTTGTGTTTAATATATATATATATATATATATATATATATATATATATATATATATATATTAGTTTCTTTTCCGTTAAATTAATTTAATAATACTTCTTTAATTCTAATTAATTTCCCTATACGTATATAAATTATGTAAATATGTTAATATACATATTTAACTTTGATAATTTCGAAAATACAGTAGTGATGTAGTAAAAATAAATAAATTTTAAAAAAATGTAGAAGCAAATGTCAAAATGCTTTTGATATGCTTTAAACAATCAACTACTTTTAATTAAAATATTAAATATAGTAGATGGAAAAAACAAATTTGTTTTTAGTAAATCATTTAGGACTAAGAAGCATGAAAAAATTAATTTGAAAAAAAACAAGTGAGCCAAAATTGGGTGTCTTAACACCTATGATCAATTGAGGATTGATTATGGAGTGCCTCATATTTCCGACAATGCTCCAATGCACATGAAGTTGTCACTATGTGCACCAATTGGTAAATTTTCTTTAAATTTTTCAACATATATGCTGATCATGATTAATTCTTACCACTGGTAAAAGAGCACTGGGGAGTGACACTGCATTATCATAAAATGAGGAATGTTTGGTTTAAGCTAAAAGCTATGAGGAAGATATTTAAGCAACTACATAGAGATGAGGGTGGAACAAGCCAGACTTGAGTTACAAGTCATATAAGGGCAATTGAATACTCAAAGCACAGCTGACATGCTAGATAAAGATAGGGTTGCTCTTAATACACGGGAGAAATGGTCCATGACATAGGAGAGTATTTTCCAACAAAAATCAAGAGCTACTTGGCGAAGGTTGGGAGATGCAAATACTAAGTACTTCTCTCTTTTCATGAAAGAGAGAGCTCATAGAAAGAAGATCTTTGAATTAACTGCATTAAATAGTACTGTGTAGAAGGATAAAGTTCGACTTCAGAAGGAGATCATCACTTTCTACAAGGCTTTGATGGGTACAGCCTGTCCATCACTCCAGCTATAAACAAACAAATCATGAGGCTTGGTCCAGTACTTTCTCGTTCCTAGCAGTTGCAGCTGTGTATGGATGTGACTGATCAAGAAATTTATGCTGGTTATTTTCTATTGGTGATGATACATCTCCATTTGTACATGGTTACAATGCTAAATTCAGGACTGGTTAGTGATACATGAAGAAGTGTGTTCAGCAGTTAAAAGTCTTTTAGTACATGTATGTAGTTTAGGGGGATCAATTGTACAGGTATTACCTTGCATCCTAAGGTCTCTGGCCCTGGTATTATAAAGGATAGCAAGGGTTCTAGACAGTAAACTACAAAAGGTGGTGCCATCAATTATATCAGATACTCAGGCAAGTTTTGTCCCTGGAAGGAGGGTGGTTGACAATGTGATACTAGCTCAAGAATTAGTGAAGGCTTACTCTAGGAAACATTTATCACCTAAATGTGTCAAAAGTTGATATACAGAAGGCATATGATAATGTGGATTGGCTGCTTCTTAAACAGGTAATGGAGGGCTTAGATATTCCTACCAACTTCTCTAATTGGATTATGGAGTGTGTATCAACGGTTAATTATGCTATTGTTGTGATTACAGTGGCGGAGCCAGGAATTTGATGAAGGGCGTGCACATTTTATTCTCAACTACGTTAAGAGTGTGCAAAATTGAATATACACTCGTGATGGTTAATATTTAACCTCTATTCACCACATAATTTCCAGCGAAGGGTGTGCATCTGACCACCCTTCGCTAAAGGTGGCTCCGCCCATGGTTGTGAACAGAAAACACAAAGCAATTTGATGCAACTGGAGGCTTGAGACAACGAGACCCTATGTCTTCTTTTCTCTTTGCTATTGTGATGGAATACCTAAGCAGGAACTTGGTGGCCTTGAAACAAAATAGTTAGTTCAAGTATCATCCCATGTGCTCTAGACTTGGCAATACACACTTGAGTTTTGCGGATGACCTCTTCCTATTTACCGGAGGAGATACTGTTTCGATTTCTTTGTTACCTGAAAATCTCTGTCTTTTCTCAGCAGCTTCAGGTTTACGGGCAAACTTGTCCAAAAATTCAATCTATTGTGGTGGTGTAGACCCTACTGCGCCAATAGCCAATGTGAACTTCCTTTTTCTTATTTGAACATCCCTCTGACAAACTGTCTCTTACAATGGCAACCTATAGTGAATAAAGTGGTAGCAAGAATTGCCTCTTGGACAGCAAAAAAAAATGTCCTATGCAGCTAGGGTACAACTAGTACAGACAGTCATATTTGGAATTCAACCTTACTGGGCTCAAATGTTTGTTATTCCTGCAAGAGTATTGAAGATGATAGAGGCATATTGTAGAAGATATATTTGATCTGGAGTAAGCTCAATCACCAAAAGGGCCTTAGTATCATGGGATAAGATTTTCTCACCTGAAACTACAACATGTTAAAGATGGAACTATGGAACAGGGATGCTATTACAAAGATGTGTTGGGAACTGACTAATAATAAAGATAAATTATGGATCAGGTGGATCCTTAGTTACTACATCAAGGAGAGGGGCATAGAAACTATGGCCATTCCCCTACAAACATGCTGGGTGGTGAAGAAAGTTTTTCATGCTAGATCACATCTGGCACTTATTAATTCTACTGGTTCTAAAGCTAGCATGGTAAAGGAGATTTATAAGAACTTGTAGGGGATTAGCCTAAAGTCCCATGGAAAGTGTCGTGTATCACAACCAAGCTCGACCCAAGGTTGTGTTTATTATTTGGCTTCAACTGCTGGGTAGATTACATACTTTTGATCGACTCTGAAAATGGGGCATTCAGGTTGATGCTAATTGTACTCTGTGAAAACTAGAACTGGAGAAAGGACTAACTTGTTTGGAGAATGTGACTAGTCAAGCCAAGTTTGGAGCAGGCTGCTGTGTTGGGAGCATATTTCACAACCCATGTCTTGGTCCACATTGACTCAGTGGATTACTCAGAAAACAAAAGGCAGAAGTCATATGTCGCACTTGGTTAAACTATTATGCTGAATTTATACACAGAGTATGGACTGAGAGGAACACTCGTGTTTTTGAAAAGAAGGAACAATCTGCGGAAGCACTGGCAAGGCAAATAACTTGTATAAGTAATGTTAGAGCCTCTGGTTGTGTTAGAATGTTGCTTGATCAATGTCAATACTAGTTGAATGAGAAGGGGAGTATAGCTGGATTTTGTTTTTGTCGGAATATCGCAGAGTTGGTTCTTGGCTTAGGCAGTGATTGCTTTTAGATTTAGGTTGTGTGAACCTGCTTTGCTTTGTAAATATTCTACTTGGTGATTAGTAAAGCTGCTTAATTACCATAAAAAAAACACAAAAACTCAGAATTCAACGTCTACATTTTACACATATAAAGTAATTTAATCATGTATAAACAGTGTAATTGCCACCGCAGAGTTTCGGATGAACCCCCTTGGCCCTATACAGCCCCAGAGTCCCAACACTTCCTTTAGAAAGGAAAAAAATCACTCAAAGAACCAAACAAATACTAATATCATTGCCTATAAAACTAACAATTGTTAAGATTAGTGCCTCAAGAGCTGCAGATTAGCTGTACTAGCTGCTGAAATTCAGCTTACAGCTTTAAATTGGATTAAGTTTAGGTAAATAAGGCTGCAATCAAACACAATCTAATTTTGTAACAGCTACTAATCTTTAGGCAATAATGTTAGAGATATGATAGCTTATTTTACCCCTTTAATTAAACATTTTCAGTTATGATTTTGTGTATAAATGTGACAGTGATCATTTCAATAAGCTATGAAATAAATAAAAGTTTTTCTGCTCTCTCTTCTTAGTTCAACATCTGGTTTTTTCCTTTATACAGATTAAGTTCTGTTCTTTCTTTCCAACAAATTGCTATTAGAGCATTGTCATCTTGAGGGACCTGTGAGAAGAGAGTGAATAAAAGATATAAGTTCTTTCTATATAACCATTCTTTAAACTGTTATCTTAAATAGTTTATAGAAAATGAATTCTGAAACAAGCTTTCTAACTCCACTCGTCTTCAATGGTGAGAATTATCAAGCTTGGGCAATTAGAATGACGGTTCATCTTGAAGCACTGGATCTATGGGAAGCAGTAGAAGAGGACTATAAAGTAACTCCTCTTGGAGATAATCCAACAGTAAATCAGATGAGACATCGCAAGGAGAGAAAGACAAGGAAAGTCAAAGCCAAAGCATGCCTTTTCTCTGCGGTATCTCCTTCAATTCTTACCAGAATTATGCAAATAAAGTTCGCTGTAGAAATTTGGGAGTATCTTGAAAAGGAATACCAAGGAAACGAAAGACTTCAAAATATGCAAGTGATGAATCTGATTCGGGAATTTGAAATGAAGAGAATAAAAGAATCAGAAACCATAAAAGATTATGCAGATCAGCTACTTGACTTAGCCAACAAGGTGAGATTGTTTGGTAAGGATTTTTCTGATGAAAGAATTGTTCAAAAAAATTCTTGTTACACTTCCTGAGAAATATGAAGCCACAATATCTTCTTTAGAGAATTCTAAGGATCTGTCAAGCATTACCTTGGCAGAACTTGTTAATGCTTTGCAGGCATTAGAGGAAAGGAGAATAATGAGGAAAGAAGGTTCTGTTGAAGGTGTTTTTCAAGCTAAATCACGGAATGAGTCATACGGGGAAAAGAAAAAGAACCAGAAACAAAGGCATTACAATAATTACAATAATCAGGGAGGAAGTAATCCACCCTGCCCCCATTGCAAAAAGACAAATCACTCTCAACAGAAATATTGGTAAAGACCAGATGTCAAGTGCAACAAATGTGATAAATTCGTCCATGTGGAGAGGATATGCAAGTCACAAACGCAACAACAAGAAGCCAAGGCCGTTGTAAATCAATATGAAGAAGAGCAATTATTTGTAGCAACTTGTTTTGCTTGCAAAAACACTTCTAAAAATTGGTTGATTGATAGTGGATGCACAAATCATATGACCAGTGATCATGAGCTCTTTAAAGAGCTAGATAGATCTGTTATTTCCAAAGACAAAATTGAAAATGGAGAATATCTTAATGCAAAAGGCAAAGGAACAATTGCAATTCAAAGCCCTACAGGTTTGAAACTTATAACTGATGTTTTCTTTGTTCCTGATCTTGATCAAAACCTTTTAAGTGTTAGGCAGCTACTTGAAAATGGGTTCAAAGTGTTGTTTAAAGAAAAAACATGTGTCATTAAGGATTCTGACAATAAGGAGATGTTCAATATCAAGATGAGAGGAAGGAGTTTTCCTTGAATCTATTGGACGAGGAGCAAACAACAATTGTCAGGTTGGAAAATGATTTCGAGTTATGCCATTAAAGACTCGGACATTATCATTATGATGCCATACTCTTCATGAAAGAAAATCAACTAACAAAAGGTCTCCCGAGCCTTGAGAAAAATCTGTCTGCTTGTGAAGCTTGTCGGTATGGGAAGCAAACAAGGCTTTCTTTTCAGAATTCATCATGAAGGCCAAAGAATAAGCTGTAAATTGTTCACACGGACGTCGGAGGACCTCAGAAAATACCATTTTTAAATGGTACTGCTTTAGCTGTGAATCAAGCTCTTTGGATTCGGAAGCTGCTGGCAGATTTGTACATGGAACAAAAGAAGAGTACTGAAATCCTTGTGGCTAATGAAGCTGTAATTTCAATTGCAAATAATCCTGTTTCTCATTGAAAGACAAAAGATTTCAAGATCGAGCTTTATTTCTTGAGGGAGGTGCAAAAGAATGGAGATATAATTATGGTGCACTGCAGAACTGTTTTTCAGAATGCTGACATTTTAACTAAGTCTCTACCTAGAGAAAGATTCAAGTTTCTCATAGATAGACTTGGTGTTACAGCTCTCAAGTCAAGGAGGAGTGTTAAGATTAATGCCTCAAGAGCTGCAGATTAGTTGTACTAGCTGCTGAAATTCAGCTTACAACTTTAAAGTTGGATTAAGTATAGGTAAATAAGGCTGCAATCATGCACAATCTGATTTTATAACAGCTACTAATCTTTAGGCAATAATTTTAGAGATATGATAGCTTATTTTACTCTTTTAATTAAGCTTTTTCGGTTATGATTTTGTGTATAAATGTGGCAGTGATCATTTCAATAAGCTATGAAATAATAAAAAAATTTCTGCTCTCTCTTCTTAGTTCAACATTTGTTTTTTTCCTTTATACAGACCAAGTTCTGTTCTTTCTTTCCAACAACAATAAATTGAAACAGACTTTTTGCAATTAGAAAAACCCTTCAGAAGGACTGATAAGGGGGAAAACTCGGATGTTTCTGTAATAATTAACTTCAAAAAGAAGCTCCTAACTTAGCAGAGCATAAGCAGAAACAATTTTAAAGCTAAACCACATAAAGTGCATGTGTTTAATTGAAACACAAAGCTTAAATAATTTTCACACATTTAATCCATTTAAGCTTTGTCCCAAAGTAAACTACAAGCTGTACATCAACCTGCAGAAGAATGGAGAGAACATACATACGAGAAAATGAAAATGCAACACAACACAATTTGCCTTTTATCATCGCCACTTCTTCCATGAAAATCATAATTTGTTGGAAACGCACCCTACTTCTGTACAATTGACAAGAGAAATGCCGAGATACCGGAAAATAAATTTGCAAGGGATAATGGATGCAGGAGTTTATTCCTTGATCACACACCACCATTTATACCACCACGCTATCTTCGGGTTTGTCATATCTTGAGACCAGCTTTTCGAAACTTAGCATTTTGTTCAATGCACCAATATAGGCTCGGACACTAGACATAACAACATCCATATCCGCTCCAGTTCCACTGGAAGAAAAGGGGAGACAAGAATATTTTAAGTCAGAAACGAAAACTGATACATTTATCCTGGTACGCTATGAGTCGCCTAAGAAATGATGTTTGCTTATCAACTACATGCTGGACACTAGCATATGTAGGACACATTTAGATATATGGTCAAGCATGTTATGACTTTCCTGGTTGTATTGTTGGACGACAACCTGGGACTGGAGTTGCTTTGAATTCCAGGTCAACTGATAAAAAAGGAGTTGAAGACACAGGTTGACAGTGGACATGAGCAGTGTTTGGAAGGTCTTCGATGCAGTTATGCACGAATGAGGGTTGACTAGCAGAAACGAGAATCTGATATCAATTTAGGTTTCTGCCTCAGATGATACATTTACATTATACAATTGTTTGACATATTAGATACAAAAGTCCATTATCTGTGATACATTTTATTATATAAATGTTTTCATATTTAGATACCAAAATGGTTACTTGTCATATTTTTTATGTATATTATTCCATTCCCATGTTGATCCTAGTTTTGTACTGCTGGCTAATATTCACTTCCATACCGTGTCATACTTTGGAAATTTTCCATGTAAACACTTGTCTCTGACTCTGTCATGTTCATATTCCCAGGTTCTACATAAAATGAAAGAATATTTCTTGTAGATTTCATACCTAAATGTACGGTGAAGAGTCTGGCCAGTTGAACCATTCATTACAGTATGCTCATCCTCACCGCGAATTGACACTCTGGTTGAAGCTATGGCATCTATACCTTCTGTGACTGCATTCATGGAATATTCGAGGAGCGTTATAGGTACCTGCATAATGAGGAAAAGTACATTAATGCAGTACACGAACGGTATAAAGGATAAATGTGTCACAATTATAGTTGCAATTTATGACCCTCAGTCTTATGAGAGTTTCTGTTGTATTAAACCTTTACAATGAGGTCCACTGCCTTATAAGCTGCATCAACAGGTCCTGTTCCCACAGAACAAGCAATATGCTCTTGACCATCGGTGTTTATAAGCTTAACAGTTGCTGTAGAGAGGCCAAGACTACCACATGTAATCTGTCCATTGAACATTAAATCATTTTGAATCAGCTCAACTGTTATTTTCAGTCCAAAAGAAAGAAACAAAAAAGAACCAGCAAATACGAGAAAAGGAAGAAATTCATCTACCTGTACATCTCCAAGCCACCAAACAACTTGAGGCTGGAGAACTTCATCTGACATCAGTGCTATTAAGTCATCATCTGTAACTTTCTGAAAGAGCAGTAGGGAAGATAAATAAATGAACAACATATCTCCTCTGCTTCAACTTACACATTTGTTCCGCACAGGTAAGAAGTAAAAATTTTCCAGATAACCCTCATGAATGAACTGAAGAAACTACGGACAATACAAATTTGAGTGCTTAAAAACGGAAATATGAACAATTTAATTCACCTTTTTCTTCTCAGCTACTGACTTAAATCGCCAAAAGAAGTCCTCTAGTTCTTTTCCATCAATGTCATATCCAAGCTGGAATAGGATTAAAATGATTCATCAATATTTTTTTTTGTGATACAAGAAATATGTGCAATTCATAAGTTCTGCAACTTACCTCAAGCATTTTGGATTTCAATGCATGGCGACCACTGAAAATAAAAAAAATAAAAAATCAACATGTTATCAATTTCCTAAAAAGAAGGATATAGTTCAACATGGATGTTGCAAATGAGAAATGAAGAGAGAGAGAATAGTAAACATCACTATTATGATTGTGAGACAAAATAGTGACAATAACCAAATTATAGCAAGAAAATCTCAACAAGATTTTAGCTCAAACGTAAGAGATAGAGATGCTAAAGGCTGAAATACTACTTTATCAAAAATGGAGGATGATTTACTGTCTGAAATAGTAACGGTATGGACAGAGGCGAACCCAGGATTTAAAGATAGCAAGTGCACCATTATCTTTAATTAAGTCATGTCAATTATCAACTACCTAATTTGACATATAATTCTTTTAAATTTAAAAATTGCAAAAAATTATTAGCAAAGTATAAATTTCAAAATGATCAAACATCATTAATTTAGTGTTAATATAACAAAAGTAGACCATCCTTTCATATTAGATATTGACGCATTTTCATATTCTAAAAACGGTCAATGATTGCATCGTTGCTTATATTTACAAATATATCCTTCTTTCTCAATGTAACAAACTAAACAATCACTTAAAACCTAGATCCGGTTGACAAGGCCTTTATTGAATATAGTGTCTTCTCACTTAATCTCGTATCGTAGAGTCATATTCATGAATTGATTTTCTTTCTTCAGGATCGGATTTAAGTGAATTCACATCAAATTCTTTATAAGACGGGAGAATTGTCTTTAAAACTAGAACTTGGTTGAGAAAAATAATATCCAATTCACAACAATCAATAATAAATTCCTACAAAATAAAATTTTCATCAAAAATATAAGTAAACATAACATTACTGACAGGGGAATCACACCCCTCCTTCCATAGGTTGCAAGTAGAATTTTGAAAGAATATTAATACTTTAAATTGAGAAATAAAAAAAATACCTTATTTTATCTATTACCATTTCAACTAAAAAGCATGTTAATATCCATGAGCATCTAAATTTTATCCAGTGATACAGAAACAAAATAGATGATTCATAAGGAAAAAAATAATTAATAGTAAAGAATTTACGATATGTTATCGTCAATACCCACAAAATTACGAAGAATAAAGGTAATGTAGGGATGGAACTTGGAAGAAAGAAAAATTTGTTTGAAGGGACTTTTAGGTTTGGAAAAAATATTTTAGAGATTTGGAGGGGAATACACCAATATCATTTGGGCTTGACAGCTTAGGGATTGGGGAATTGTGTGTTAAAATTTATTTTAAATTGAGGTAGGGCCAGATGAGGTGGCACAAATTAAAGGGCTAAAAAAAAAATTGCTCTCCGGCCCTCGCCAGGAATCGAACTCACGATGTCGGGTTCCAAATGGTGCTCAACTTTGAGTATCAGACCAGTGCACCCAAACAAATTTTATTATTAAGGGTGCACTATTTAATATATTAACGTTATATTAGAGTATCTATACCTATATCTATCCCTCTCTATATATAATTTTTTACGAAGTTACTGGGTGCACGTGCACCCTCAAGGTGCAACGTGGGTCCGCCTCTAGGTATGGAGTTCATGGAGCAGTACTCCAGTAGTAAAAGAACTTCTTCCATTGTAGTAAATATAAGATCAAATCTAACATCGTGGAGTTCATGAAGCTATACTCCAGTGGTAAAACAAATATTTCCAAAGTAAACATAATAAACGTAAAACTTGCAAACAAATTGATTGGTCTGTATGACATTACAAAGATAATTGACTGGAAAACCAAACCATACCTTAGTTTTCCAAGTACAATACCAGCTTCATTAGAACGACGAAGCCCAATATCTTCAGGAGATACAATCTCATATGTATCCTTGTGTTTTAACATTCCATCCTAAAACATATAGCACAAAGGCAGAAGAGACATCAATTAGTTTCTCTTCTTTTAGTTGAGAAATTTACAATAATTGAAAGTGAGAAAATCTACTCAGTAGTAAAGGAAAAAGCGGTGCCAATAGGGAACTAACTGCAAATAATTAAAAAAAATGATAACTCAAATAATTTAAATCAAAGATGAATCTAAACAGTCACCCGAAAAAATCATTGAATTGAGCTCTAACTTCTAATGGATATGTAGAAGATACATTGATAAATTCAAAGAGAGAAAATTGCAACAAATGCACACCTGACAAGGCCAAAAAGGAAATGGAGAATCTCAGAGATGAAAGAGTGGGTAGATTCAAACTTTTGAACATAAATCCTTTATGCTGGGAGCTAAACGATATCTTAATTTCCTGGACTAGTAATTGGTTTCTGTTATAATGCCCCAAAAAAGAAAAAGATATGTGGAGGCTTCTAATTGGGTGATTTGTGGTGGACTTTGAGGCTTTTCTGTTTGATGGCGATTTCGAGTATAATGCCCCAAACTTGACAAAATATATCCATGTACTTAAGCTTCACAAGCGAACGAGTGAATCAAGTGTCCAGTCACAGAAAGAGGCAGTAAAACACAATATTTTCTGCAGATTAACCAAATGGATCTTTCAACATAAATAGCTACATGTTATGTTTAGCATAGTAATATGGCGAAAAAGTTTACAACACTAAAGCTAGGTGCATCCATGCTATAACTAGAGCAAATAACACAGACCTGATGGATGCCACTTTCATGAGCAAATGCATTAGCTCCAACAATGGCCTTATGTGGCTGCACCTGGAGCCCTGTATACTCCTCCACCTGCAAAGGTATACATCAGCAAACAGTACAAAGAAAACAGATTTTAGCTGGTATAAGTCTCTAGAAGATTAGGATGCAACTAGGGGTACAATACCATTTTGCTCGATGGAATGATATGTTGAGTATTAATCCCTGTGTATAGACCACCTAATACTTGCTCTCCGCGACATTTTAAGGCCATTACAACCTATTTCAGTACAAGGGAAAGGTAAAAAGTTAAAACAAAAGAAAGAAAGCACAAGAAAATAATCAAACAGAAAAAAGTACCAAAAAGGCAAAAGAGTTCCTATGCAAGTCAGTAGTTTGTCAATTTTCAAGTTTCAGGTATCACCGTCAAATGCTGTAATGTAATCCATTATTTGTTGCATTTCGCAGCTGTTCTTTTCATAGCAATATTGTAACAAATTCAGCATGAAACCTATTGGTAGGTGAAACAAGCATTTACTAGACAGAAAGAAAAGTATCCATCTTTCATTTCTCAATCATCCATAATATGGGTCAGTTTTAACTTTTAACACCTATCATATAACACAAAAGTTAGCCAGCACTTGTTTTTGCTCTTCTTCATTCAAATTTATTCTCATTCTATTCTAACAAAGAAAATAATGATGATATACCTGCTCCCACATGTTCACGAATAAGAATTAAGCAATGCACAATTTCTAATCCTTTCTTGTTGTGTCTGAAAATTGGACAAAGACATACTTTTATTCTTTTAATTTGGCAATGCAGTAATGATTCATGATTTCATGGATGAAATATTTGGGGACTCATTTTTGGTATTTCAAAAATGCATAAATGGACACTCACGCCATAGGCTGTATAATCCTCAAACCATATTCTTATCCCAGCCTATTTTGAGCAGACTTTTCACTTTTGATGCATTACCTGTGTCAGATTCTTCGAGAATACACTACTTTTAGAGAATCCTGACACATAACCGCTGCCATTTTTTGAAGAGTTCAAGCGACATAGCTCCCAACCCCCTTCCAGTTTGTGGACCTCAAAACTCATGCATGTGAGAACCTGAAGTTTCTTTATACAAGACTCTCACTCACCTCCTCAAAAGAAGCATTTCCAGCTCTTTCACCAATGCCATTGATGGTCACTTCTAGTTGTCTTGCACCTGCACAAGCTCCCTGAAATTGAACATGATTCAATGTTTGTCATACAATGTAAGTTGGTACGTAACTAAGTTCAATACGGGTGCAGATGTAGAGGTCGAATCCTTAGTGATCTAAATTTTAAGATTTAGAGTATAGATCCAGGTACGAATATGGGTGCGGGATTTCGATAAAAGTAATTCAAATATTTAAAGATAGATTATATGTCTAAATTATGAGACCTTACGTAGAAAACTTACAAGGTATTATGAGAGAAAAATATTAATTAAGAGGAGAATATTAAAAGGCTGATATAAGACAGAGAAATTTTTATATACAAAGTACTTCTTGTTCTTCAACTTCACCTTACCCTTCTATTTTGATTATAAAAATCATTATATCTACATCATGCGACACCAAAAATGAAAAGTTCGAACAACTTAGTACATAACCATTAGGCATGAAAGAAATTGAACACTTACAGCTAAAGTGTTGGCAGTAGAAAGTCCAAGATCATTCTGGCAATGTGTTGAAATGATCACATTTTCGATTCCTGGTGTATTGGCTTTTATGTCAGCAATTAATTGTCCAAATTCACTAGGGACTGTGTATCCAACAGTATCAGGTATGTTAAGAGTTGTTGCACCAGCTTTGATAGCTTCTCCAAGGATATGATAAAGGAACTCTCTATCAGACCTGAGTGGAATAAACAAGAATTTTTTTTATAATCATGATCTCTGGACCAGCTCGGAATGTGCAATTTCCCAATACTTACTAGCAAGCATCAGTACAAAAAACAAAAACAAATTTAAGGGTCGTTTGGTTAAGATATAAGTTATGCAAAAATTAGTAATGTTTGGATTATGTAACATTATTTATGTAAGAAAAAGTTATATAGTAATTATTTATGGTTGAATGTTTAGTTTAATATGGTACAAATTAATATATAATGTGTAGTTTAGAATATTTACTTATTATTTAAACAAAGTAAAATTTTCTTACTATTAAGAAGGTTAATACTTAATACTATCATTTGTAAATTTAGTTAAGATATTACTAATCTCCACATTCTTATTCCTCAAATAAAATAATAGTATATAAATTTTCACATAACTTATTCGGATATTATTTATGCAAGCAATAAATAGAACAATCAAACACTACACAATTAATACAATAATATAAAACTCGTTATTTATGTATTACACAAAAACTATTTACTTCTATTTTTACGATCAAACTCCTACTAAGAATTCAATTTTAAGTTGAATTTGAATTTTTTTAGTAAATCGCTGATAAAATGAAATTATTCCGGCAAAAAGGCACCTAGACACAGAGAACGGTGATTAGTGTCGAGCTTTTCGTTGTAATGGACAACATGCTTTACAAGGAAATTATATTGTGCGCTCACAAATCACACCACGTCTACTTTCTTTAGTCCATTTAAAAAAAATAACTATCTTTTTTTAAATGATTTTTGGATAAATTTAACATATTTTTAATAAATCATAAAATTTTAAAGTCTCGTACTTACTTAAATTTTGTATCAAATTCGAAGGAAGTACTAAAAGAGCTCCTAACCATGGGACATTAATATTTTTCACAAAATATTTTTCCTAGAATTTTTTTATTAAAATGACAAAAAAAAAAATTCTACAAGTGACGTATTGTATTAAATTTAATTGTGGTTTCACCACTTCATCTTCACTCATTCACACCACCCCTATAATATTTATCTAAATTATATATAAATAATTTTAAAATAATATTTTATTTATGTATCAAACATTACTATAATAAGTAAATAACCCACTGATTTTCCTAGAAGCTATTTTCTTCATACCAAGCACACCCAATATTGTTTTTTCAGAGTTTAAAGAGCCATCAACCAGCTATATGCAATTAGCTCCAGGACAAGCCCACTAGGCAATTAGCTCAATAACTAAGAAACTATGTTATTCGGATTTTATTTTAATGTCATGGAATGAATATTCAATTTTTCAAAAATAGTATGGAATGAGGATGATAATATTTTTGAAGAAACTGCTATTGTTTTGTTTCATGAACTTTGGTTCAAAAACTTCACAAAAAAATTGCAAAAGAAAATATGCAAGGCTCATTTGGTACGTAAATTAAATTATTTCACAATTATAATTTCGAAACTAATTTATACCATATAATAGATGGTATTAAATAATCTCATATTGGATGGAATAAAATAAAATATTTTAAGATAAATTTGATATTAAATTTATACCATACTTAATGAATAGTACAAATTACTCGAAATGAATTGTTATCAACTGAATATAATATAAATTTACTTGAAAATTTGATCATTGAATATCCTACCTTATTCCTGTACTAATCGACCCTTAGTGTTTCAAATAAACGCAACCAATAAAGTTTTAGGTTTATTACTATAAAAATAATTTTAATTAAATGAAGTAAACATTGAGTAATTATCCGCAAGTATTTCATTTTTTAATCAATCATTACCTTCAAGACATTTTAATCACAAGAAGACTACTGTTTGAACTTGCTGAGGTCAAAATGAGTACTCCCACTTTCTTAGTTCTTTCTACAGTATTACTTTTCATTTTCAAGAGAATGTGAATTTTCTGTTTTGTCAATCTTTTTACTTTATTTTTAAAAGAATATCACATTTTTTGATAATTTTTTATTCTAATTTTTTGTACAGCATATCAAAATCGTGAGATTAAAAAATCTTTGGATACATTTTAGATATTTTTAATTTATAATCAAAAAATTTAAGAATACTATTTATTTTTATATTAGATCAAAATCAAACAAATAATTTCGAAATGAAAATTAATTTATATTCATCCATTTGCATAAGTTCCGGCGGCGGCAGACAATGGTAATAAATACTTAAAAGAACACACACAAACTGGCATAAATCAAGCCATTATTAAAACAGAAAAAGACTAAGAAGGTAAATTGAATAAAAATTACTCTTTTCTTTTTAATTTGATTATCCTTTTTGGACATGTAACAAAATTTAAAAAGCTAAAGAAGTTTATAGATTTAGTGATGTTAAATTAAAAATATATAACTTATTATAAAATATTTTTTAATTTTGTAGTTTTAAGCATATTATATAAAAAGTTATAGATATTATACTTATATGATCTTAAACATGTATAGACATTATAATTAAAATAAGATGAAAAAAAAAAAAAAACTAGATAAATAAGTTGAATCGGAGGGAGTAAAAAATGCAAACCTTCCAGCATCTTCAGGGCTAAATTCAACATCATCACATCCAAGACTCCTAGCATAAGCTACCATACTGGTAGCTTTTTCCACCACTTCATCTTTACTCATTTTCAATTTATACTTCATATGTATCTCACTTGTTGCAATAAACGTATGTATCCTAGGTTTCTTTGCATACTTTACAGCACCCCATGCTTTATCAATATCCCTCTTATTACATCTCGATAATCCACAAATAACTGGAACATGTCCAAAATACCCTTGTTCATCATTGCCTATTTCTTCTGCTATTAATTTCACTGCTTCGAAGTCAGCATCAGATGAAGCTGGAAAACCAGCTTCAATTATGTCAACTCCGAGTTTCGCGAGTTGACGTGCCACCTCGAGCTTTTGCTTTGTTGACATTGTCGCGCCTGTACGTTATGTAATTGAACAAATGAATGAGAAAAATTAAAGAGAATATGAATAATATATATAATTGTTTCTTGCATTGAAAAAATAAAAGACTACTATATATATCCCTATTTATAGAGAATTAACTGGAATAAAATAAAATATGATATTTTTCACTAAACTAAAAGGAAACTAAATACCGGATTTAGAAGGAAATTAAATAATCTATAATATTCCTAGACTAAAAAGAAAGTAATATTCTAGCATTAATGAAAATCATAAAGCAAAATAAGAAGTAAATTTTGACAGCACCTGGTGATTGTTCACCATCACGGAGAGTTGTATCGAATATGCGTACGTATTTTGGGTCGGAGATTTTGCTTGGTATGTATTCAGGTCGTTGAATATGGTTAATGGAGCATCGGATACATAATGTGTTTGCATAAGAGTAGTAGTGTTTTTTGATTGAAAGAGTAAGGAAGTTTCTAAAATCAGTTTTGGATTGTAAGGAGACATTGTTAGTAGTGCTATGCGAAAATGCAGAGTTTGCAAAGAGAGAAGAAGACATATTTGGTTGAGAAGTGGTGGAGAAAATGGTCAATATAGAGGACAAAAATGGGTTGAGGGGGGGGGTTTTAATAGTGACTTAATTGACCAATGGAAGAGGGAATAAATGAAACTTGGACCTAATTCAACTTCAAAAATTAGCTCAAAAGGGAGGATTGTCCAAATTCACGTAAGCAAATCACTAGTCCATTCCTCAATTAATATGAGACTTTTACCCACTCTAACACCCCCTTACACCCAAGCCCAACTGGCACTAACGCGTGGACCGGGAGCCCAATAAGAAATGGACCTTGGGTCTAATTCAACTTTAAAAGCTAATTCAAGAGGTGAGGATTACTCAAGTCCATATAAGCAAATTATTAGTTCATTTTCCAATCAATGTGAGACTTTTATCACTCTAACATACAACTTATATTTATATACTCCCTCCGTTTAAAAAGGAATGATTTATTATCCTTTTTAATTCATTTTAAAAAAAATAATTTATTTTTCTTTTTGGCAATACTTTAATTTTAACTTTCCACATAACAAAATATTTGATACAACTTTAATTTAAGGGCAAGATTTAAAAATCTTTTTTATTTTTTTAAATTTTGTGTCAAGTCAAAATAGATTATTCTTTTTTAAACGGAAGAAGTATATAAAAATTATACTCCCTTTGTTTAGTGACTAACTTTCTATTTTAATCGTTCTAAAACAGAGATGACATCAATTTTTATTTATCGATCTCACAAAAAGAATGATATATTTATAAATATTTATGACTTATTTTAGATCATAATTTTTTTATAAAATTCTCTCATTTGTACATTTTGTGTCAAGTCAAAAACCATCATATAAATAGAGTAGAAAAAGGTAATTTTTTCTTTAAAAAATGATCTAAATATGTCAACGAACTATTAATATTAGCTTATCCATGTCAGCTTATCTATTTCACCGTCTTTAAAAATTTGACTCATTTATATCACTATCCTTATAGAAAGATTTATTTGTGTCATTATTTTGTAATGGTGATTTTACAAAATTATTTTTACCCTATAACCTCTTATTAGAAGTCTACATCACCAAATTCAAGTCAATTAACATTACTTAAAATCAAAATAAAAATTCAGACCTATTAAATTGAAACCCAACAAAAATAATTTTTATTTTTATTTTAATGAATCTAATTTTTTATTTTAATTTTAAGTAATTGATTGATTTAAATTTTATGACGTTGACGTCTAATAAAAATTTATCGAAAAAAATAATTTAGTAAAATTATTATTATAAAATAATAACATGAATGATTTTTCCTATGACGTCAGTGACAAACATATTTCAAACTTTTAAATGTGATAACATAAATGTTCCAAACTTATTTGAGTCTTTTCCTCTGTTTAATAAAAGGAAAAAAGATAGAGAAGAGGACAACACGTAAGAAAAGAAAAAAGAGTTTTTTAAATTCCTTTTCCGTTGTAATCCAAAACTTGACATTTTCTTTGGATTTTTTGAGCAATGTGGACGCCAACTCATGAGTCGTGTTCAACTTTACGTTATACAACGTTTTATCTCATCATTATCCCAAAGATTTAGACATAAAGTATTACTAATTTTTTAAAGCTTGTGGTTAGCCCGGACCCAAATTTAAAAAATTTAATATTATATAATAATATTATCTAAAATATATAAAATAATTATAATTTGATAAAAAAATATATATATTTATGCTAAATAAATGTGATGATTTAATTTTAGTTTTATACAAAATTATTTTTTTTGGGATTAAAATGAACCTCAAAAATCAATTAGTTTTTTTTACAAAACTTATACTTAAGAATATTAATTTTCAATCAACAAAAAAGATATTTTAAAAGTAATTTGATAATAACTGATACCACTACCTTCACTTTTAATATTATCAAAAAAATTTAAATTTCACTATTTAAAATATGTTATTAATATTTCATAAGTAGTGAATAAAATTATCCACAAACAACTATATTCAGTTCATAAAAGGTAATTAGAAAAATTAATTAACATGAAAATCATAATTGGTTCATCGGAAATAAAATATAAATTTGTCTAATCATAAAACTTCAAAACAATTTTAACTGTTTTTGGTTCCTCTTCTTCATCCACAAAGTATTTGTACAAACTTCTTTGATAGCATATTATGTAATATAAATAGTAAGAACAAAAAAAGAGTTATGGAATGTTCATTCAATGGAAGAAAGTTCTCCGCAATCATAATATGTGTTTAAAAAGAGCGATTATTATATAAAAGATTTTATCTTTTTAAATATTTTATTGATACATTTTTTACTAAACTCATGAAAGAGTAGGTTTTAATAATAATAATAAAAAAGAACATAAAATAAAGTGCAATGAAAAATAGTAATAAATAATATAAATTCTTGAAATCACGTAAAATAAAAATATGTGTATTATATTAATTTTTTAAAGATTATTTTAATTATTTGAAGATAAATCAAGATGCTAGAGATATTTTTTTTAAAAAAAAACTTTTTAAATTTTGTCATCGAATAAGTATTGTCAAAATTTTATACAAATAATATTATTGGGAGATGCATTGATAAAGTCATGAAATACAAGTAATTTTATAGATAAAATGAATTATTACATATTAAATATTTATACTTCTCAATTGACTTAATTAAACAACTTGTAATTTATCTAAAATAGAATATTATAATGAGAACCTCCAAGAGAATTTATCGATTAGTTAAACAACTAAAAATACAAAGACAAACTTAACAAATAGAGTAGTTTCTCATATTATGATATACCGGGTGCAAACACCCAAGTAATAAGAAAAGAAATGTGTGAAAAAAAGTATTTTTTTCAACTATATATCACAATTTTAGAGGAGAAAAAATAATTTTATCAAAATGTCACAATTTTAAATGGGAAAAAGTAATTTTATCAACTATATGTCACAATTTTAGATGAAAAAAAGTAATTTACCAACCACATGTCACAATTTTAGAGATTTTTAAAAAAGAAAAAATGTTCTGTTTCCACCCTGAACTATACACGAAATTGCTGAGACACATCCGAACTTTAGGAGGATCCTATTACCCTCTGAACTAATTAAAATCGTATTTTGGCAACCTTAGTTCCTAATGTGCCGCGTAGGCACTAAGGTTGCCAAAAATACGATTTTAATTAGTTCAGAGGGTAATAGGATCCTCCTAAAGTTCGGATGTGTCTCAGCAATTTTATGTATAGTTTAAAGTGAAAACAACATATTTTCTCAAAAATAAAAATTATCATAATTTTATCAACTATGTCACAATTTTAGAGGATAAAAGTTATCATCCACATATCTCAATTTTAATGTATTTTAAGAAAATTAAAATTATCATAATGCCATTGTGAGGACTAATATATTTTGTAAAAATTGTAAGAGAAAAGAAGAAGAGCTATGAAATGTTCATGCAACGGAAGAAAGTTCTCCACAATCATAGTATATTTTTTTTAAGGATCGATTATTATATAAAAGATCTTATCTTTTTAAATAATATATTAATACATTTTTTACTAAACTAATAAAAGAGTAGGTGTTAATAATATATAAACAGAACATAAACTAAAGTGCATAAAAAATAGTACTAATAAATTAGATAAATTCTTGAAAGCACGTAAAATTGAAATATATGTATAATGAGATCTTTTGAGAGAATTATCGATTAGTTAAGTAATAAAAATTATAAAGATAAACTCAATAAATAGAGTAGTTTATCATATTATGATATACCAAGTGTAAATGCCCAGGTGACATGAAATAAAATGTGTGAAAAAATTAATTTTATCAACTATATGTCACAATTTTAGAGAAGAAAAATATAATTTAATCAACATGTCACAATTTTGAAGGAGGAAGAGTAATTTATCAACTACATGTCACAATTGTAGAGGGAAAAAATAATTTACCAACCACATATCACAATTTTAGAGGATTTTAAAAAATTAAAATTACTATAATCTTATCAATTACATGTCATAATTTTAGAGGAGAAAAATAATTTACCAACACATGTCTTAATTTTAGAGGATTTTAAGAAAATTAAAACTACCATAATGTCATTGTGAGGACTACCAAATTTTGGTATCCTCTCTTATGTATAATACTAGTCGCATTTGGCCCGTGCTAAGCCCGGACCCAAAATTAATATTAAATTTTATATTTGTAAACTTTTTTTATCTTATTGCTATCCTTGTTTTTAATTTTTATTTTTCTTAAAAGTAGATCGAACATATCTCAATATTTCTAATATTAATCAAATTATTTATTTTTTGGGTAAATTGAAAGAATATTTTTTTCGCAGAGTTTCTTTTAGATTTTCGTTTTAGTTTCAAACACATGCATGCACCAACACTATTTTTCTTTTTATTTTAGTGGTAGTTTTGGATAAAGCCTTTAATGATCCAAATCGAATTTTATCTTATATTGAATTAAATTTATCATTTTTTTCTCAATTCTTTTTCATTAAGTTTTTCCTAATTAAGCTTATATTAATTAACTCATTTCTTACAAAAAAAAAAATCTACATTCAAAGTAATATAATAAATATTTAATACTGCAAATTGTTGTAGGATAACATCAATAAAGTTAATTTATAAATAATGATAGAATTTAATTTAAATAATTAAAAGACTTGATTCAACAAAATACTTTTGTAGATGTTCCTTCATATCAAAATAGATGTTTCATACTGCTGGTCCATTTTAACAAATTAAGAGAGTATTATAGTACTTTTTTTATCCATATTATTCTTAGTATTAAATAACTATATAAGTAATCGTAATTAAATTTACAGTTTCAAAGCATCATTGACAAAATTAGTTCACTAAAATACATTTTTAATCAAAATTTTTTTTACTTCAACCATTCCTAAATAAGTGCTCCTTTTGGTTTGGGCACACCCTTTAATAAACTTTTCACTTCTAAAAAATTAAAAATTACTTTACCAACTCACTCTTAATTAAATTTCGTCTCTTTTCAAATTTACATTGATTATTATATTTAAATTCAGAGGTATATTAAAAAGATTATGATCAAACTACTCTTAAAAATTTAAATGTATATTTATTTAGGAACAAAATGACAATCGAAAAAAATACGTATAAAGAAATGGACTAAATAAGAATTGTAGTAGGATATGAATGTAATTGTAAATGGTGGAGGAGCAAGAAAACATAACAAAAATCATGTAAAATATCAATAGGATACACCAATAAGAAATGTTCACTTAGAAATGAATTAAAAAGAAAAACAATGCAAAATAAGAATAGGCCACCTATAGCAATTTGTACCAACACAAAAAATTTAGTATTATTATATTTATTGTAAGGACTACCAAATTAGGTCATCCTCACTTATATATAATAGTAATACTAGTTTTATTTTGGCTCGTGCTAAGCCCGGGGCAAAACTATTATTAAAGAAGTAAATTTATGGATATTTTTATATTTTTCTTGTTTTTCCGGCAGCAGTATAATACTTTTTAAGGAGTTCTAATATAGTATAACACAAAATAGCATTGGAAAGTTAAAATATTAGACTTTCAAAAAAATAAAACAAATGCATGTATGGAAGTTGTAATTTTTATTTTACTGAAATCTTTTAAAATTTTAATCTCCGATGATTTAAATTGATATTTTATCATAAATTATTTAGAGATCACACTACTAAAAAAATCAGAAAAACCAACCACACATTGTAGTCGGAAAAAACCAACCACAAGTGGTCGGAAAAAACCAACCACAAGTGATCGGTTTTTTTTTTCTTTTTAAAAAAGTGATCACATGTGGTTACTTTTATATTTTAAAATTTCAAAATAATTATTTCAATAATTTTTCTATTAATTATTATTTATTTTATAAATAAAAATTTTAAAAAATAACAAAACCGACCACTTGTGGTCTTTTTTAAAAATATAATTAAATAATATTTTTAAAAACCAACCACTTGTGGTCGATTTTTTATTTTTTTTACAAAAAA
>NC_061111.1:219188472-219266426 GCF_002878395.1 Capsicum annuum | reverse complement strand
GTCACTTGAAATTGATAAAGTGTAGGTACTTTAAAGGTGAATTTTTTGTTTTGAATGTTGTTTAGTTTGGTGACTTGGGTGATGACTTAGTGAGTTGCAATTTACTAAGTGTAGGTACTTTAAAGGTGAATTTTTGTTTTGAATGTGGTTTAGTTTGGTGACTTAGTGAGTTGAAAATGTTGAAGTTTAGGTACTTGAAAATGTTGAAGTTTAGTCACCTGAAATTGATAAAGTGTAGGTACTTTAAAGGTGAATTTTTTGTTTTGAATGTGGTTTAGTTTGGTGACTTTGTTGATGACTTAGTGAGTTGAAATTTACTAAGTGTTGGTACTTTAAAGGTGAATTTTTTTTTTGATAAAGTGTAGTCATCACTTGCCGAACATTTTGTGATTTGATCTAATTAGTTGAATCTGATTGATTATGTAGATGGAACCTAATTATGTCTGGATATATCAATGGAATAATGAAAATAGAATGGGTCTTAGAGAGGAATTTCAGTAAATTTTATAAAAAACTGACAACTTGTGATCGGTTTATTTTGAATTTTTTATTTTTAAACTCATTTTTTCTGTTTTAATAAAATAATAATGAATTTTAAAAAATATATATATATATTTTAAAAATCGACCACACGTGGTCATTTTTTAAAAAACTTTTCAAAAAGCTACCACAATTTTATCAACGACGCACTTTGATCGGTTTAGTTGTCGGAAATTGAGGAAATCGACCACTTGTGGTCGATTTTTGTGGTCGGTTTTCCTCTTTTTTTTAGTAGTGTTAAATTATATTTTCTTAAACTATAATTTTTTTCAAGCACTTTCTAAATATATACAAAAATGATATCTTATTATTTATCTTTTAATATGGTCATTTATGAGGTAAATATTATGTTAAAAATGCGCGCACATAAAATTAGATTAACTATCATATTATGAACTTATTTTTTGACTGAAATGAAAGGATTATAATTAACATTTTTGACACATTGTAAAAGTATTTAATAATAATATAATTTAACTGTGGTTATTTTTTTAATTTAAATTTTAATTTAGCTAAAGTGAAATCTTTATGAATTACTTATATTTGTCAGCATGTATAATATAAAATTATAGGTAAAACTAAAATGAAATAAACTCTACTTATTAATCGACAACTAAAAATTTAAATTGCAAATGAAAAATTATAAATAGCATCAACAAATAATATTACGAGAAAAATATTTTAATTCAATAATCAAGCTTAAAGATAGAAATTGAACAATAGAATAATTATTAAAAGTTTTACATTCAATAAAGACTCAAATATGTATGAATATGCTTTGTGGAGCCGCTATCACCTTTTTCATTTTTAATGACATGTAAAAGACCTTAAAGTTCTTAAAATTTACTAAAATATGTGTTAATTTGAAAAGTAATAAAAACTTCAAGTAAGAGTAATGGAGATAAAAAAAAATGGACTACCAAAAAAATTAATTCCCTCTTATATATAGTAGTAATAATATTTATAATTTTTATTTAATTAATTATTATTATCATCTCAACTATATATTATTAATTAATTTAAAAACTTATCAGATAATTAATTGCACATACTAATACTCTATTTTGTAATAATATGATAAAAAATGTTTTATTGTTATAAAACAATAAAGAACAAGCAGAAGAGTAGATAGAATAGAGAGAGTAATTCTTATTTCTTCTCTTGAGGGATGAATTACAATGAGGGAAAAACCCTTTATTTATAGGGGAAAACTAACCTTGGGGTTTGTAACTTTTTCATAAATAGACATACACAATATATGGTAAAGTAGGTATTCACTATATATGGTAAAGTAGACATTCACTATATATGGTACATTTATAACACTCCCCCTTGAATATCTAATTGATAGATAATACACATATATGTTGCCTCATTAAAAACCTTACAAGGAAAACCCAGTAGGATAAAACCTCGTAAGGGAAAAAGAGTACAATGCGTATTAACTCCCCCTAATGAGAACATCCTTGAACCTTTGCATTCCGATCTTGTGCACCATCTTCTTGAAAGTTGCAGTTGGAAGAGACTTGGTGAATAAATCATCCACATTGTCACTTGAACGAATCTGTTGAATGTTAATGTCACCATTCTTTTGCAGCTCATGTGTATAGAAAAACTTTGGCAAAATGTGTTTCGTTCTATCTCCTTTTATGAATCCTCCTTTAAGTTGTGCTATGCATGTTGAATTATCTTCATATAAAATCGTGGCTAATTTATCATATTTTAAGCCACATTTTTCTCTAATGAGATCTATTATGGACCTCAACCACACATACTCTTGGCTTGCTACATAAATAGCTATAATCTCAGTATGATTCGATGAAGTGGCTATGATAGACTGCCTTGTTGATCTCTAAGATATGGAGGTACCCCCCACATATGAACATATAGCCTGTTTGAGACCGAGATTTATGCGGGTCAGATAAGTACCCATCATCAATATAACCAACAAGATCGGAAGTGCAATCTTTAGAATAAAATAAGCCCATATCGATAGTCCCTTTTAGATACCATAGAATATGTTTAATCCCATTCCAATATATCCTCGTAGGAGCAGAACTATACCTTGCTAACAAATTAACTGAAAAGGCTATATCGGGCCTTATAGTATTTGCAAGATACATTAGTGCACCAATTACACTAAGATATGGTATTTTAGGACCAAAGAGTTCCTCATTCTTTTCTTGAGGTCGGAATAAATCCTTATTCACATCAAGTGATCGAAAAACCATTGGAGTACTTAATAGATGTGCTCCATACTTATAGAATCATTTCAACACCTTTTCTGTGTAGGCAGATTAATGAACAGAGATACCGTTTGTTTAATGCTCAATTTGCAAACCAAGGCATAACTTTGTCTTTCCGAGATCTTTCATCTCAAATTCTTTTTTTAGGTAATCAACTTCATTTTGAAGCTCGATTGGAGTTCCAATAAGGTTTATGTCATCGACATAGATAATAAGTATAACAAACTCCGACATTATTTTCTTTATAAAAACACATGGGCAAATTTCATCATTCGTATAGCCTTCCTTAGATAAATATTTGCTAAGACGATTATACCACATGCGTCCAGATTGCTTCAAACGATACAATGATCTTTGCAATCTAATGAAATATATTTTTCGAGGCTTTGAACTATATGCTTTCGGTATTTTAAATCCTTCGGGAATTTTTACGTATATCTCATTATCAAGTGATCCATATAGATAGGCTGTAACCATATCCATCAAATGCATTTCAAGTCTCTCATGGATAGTGCAACTAATAAGATAACACAATATTATTGCATCCATAACTGGTGAATATGTCTTGTCATAATTGACACCAGGTCGTTATGAAAAACCATGTGCAACAAGGCGTGCCTTATACCTTTGTATTTTATTCTTCTCATTTCTTTTTCGCACAAAGACCCATTTATAGCAAACAGGCCTAACACCATTAGGTGTTTGAGTTATAGGTCTAAAAACTTCACGTTTGGCAAGTGAATTTAATTCAGATTGAATTGCTTCTTGCTATTTTTACCAGTCATTTCTTTGTCGACATTCTGTGATAGATCGAGATTCAAGATCCTCACTACCTTGCATGATTTTTATTACAATATTATATGCAAAGGCATAATCCACTATTATTTCAGATCGATTCAAATTAGTTCCAACATCACTTGAATTTATGAATAGTTACTCATTTTCTTGAGTCTCAGGCTCATTGAATCCTTTAGGGATATCAACATTGCTCAAATCTTGAAATTCCATATGTGGATCTTTTGTAGTGTCATTTTGACCATGTCTTTTTCTTTTTCTAGGATTTCGATCCTTAAAACCTAATGGTTTGCCATGTTTCAAGCGTACTTTAGATTCAATAGCTATGATACTAGTGGATGGTCCTTTAGGGACGTCAATTCAAATTGGAACATTCTTTGTAAGAATATGTGATTTAGTGATCCTTTTTAAATCAGTAAATGCGTGTGGCATTTGATTTACAATTTTCTGCAGATGAATAATCTTTTGTACTTCTTGCTCACAAATAGAAACACGTGGATCAAGATGAGATAGTGATGAATTTTTCACAAAATTTATCTTTTGATGTGTAACGCTCTGAATCTGGTATCCGGAATGTTACACGGTGCTCATGACCCCGAAGGACCACAAGCTAACTCATGACTGATATCTGTAACTGAGCATTAAATAATATACTATAAATATATGAAATATAAGCTATAAGGCCATAAGGTTCAACACTGAAATAATACTGAATATAAAATAATGTCTATAATGGGGTATAACAATACCCAAAACTGAAATAAACTCTCTGAAAAATGCTGTAGTCTGAAAGCCTCTAAATTGTCTGAAATTTGTGAAGTTGATGGGATGTGTCCCCAACTAACTCTGAACTACTGAAATAATAAAGTAATAAAATAATCATGCTATCCTCAAATGATGAGGACTCACTGGGGCCTGGCTGCTGAACGTCCGATCTACTAAGGATGCTTAAGAGCTCGTACTTCTAAACCTATGGTATAAAACACCATAGCATAAATGCGTCAGTACGTTAAATGTACTGGTATGCAAGTGAGGTAGGCTGAATGCAATGGTTCATATGCATGAACAATACTAACTGATTGAATAACATGAATGTGAGAATACATGCATGAATACGTAACTGTAACTGAGATCATGATAACACTGACTCATGAATTCTGATAACGTAGATTTTCTGATATCTGAGTACTAATACTGGAATACTAAATGACTAAGTCTATTGAGTACTGAGGAACTGATGTTGTATTACTTGTAAAGGAATGACTGTATCTGACAGTTCTGATTATGAAGAACTGGTCTGATTGATGGTATCTGACAGTCCTGAAATCTGAATATTGGTAACACGAATTTTATATAATTAATATACTATTAACTGGGTGACTGTGTCTGAAAATCTTGAAATTTGATGAAACTAGCTGAGTTCTGTACTGTACTGAGTGACTGTATCTAACAGTCCTGATAACTGAAGAACTATCTGAGTTCTATTACTGAGACTGAGTCTAAAACTATAACTGTGTGAAGTAGTCATCTAACCGACATGCCCCTAGTAAGCTATTATAGCTGAGTTAGGGTCCAATCTGTAACCCCAATTGGAAGGGTGTCAATACCGCGCTACTGGTAAGGACAAGCTGTGAGTAACCCTCATCTGGCAGTGTCCTCAAAAGAGAATGGTGGGACCCTCATATGAAAGTTTTATCCACCTCATCAACCCTCATCTGATAGTGTTGATGTCTCAACCTATGCTGGCTACATAGTTCTGGAATGCAAAGATTGCTTCTAAGGATCATACCCTCAACTGTCAGTGTGTGTGTCCTCATCCTAGGGTTCACTCGATGCTAAATCCTACTCCCATCTGAATGGACACTGAACATAATTACCTAAACTGAACTGGACTGAGTTCATTGATTTCTGTTGACTGACGGAATACTACTAAGATTACTGAAGTACTGAGCTTTCTGAGATTACTCAGATTATCGAGTTTACTGAGTTTTCCTGAGTCACATGACTGACTGAATTCTACTGAACATGGCTTGACTGAGGATATCGTGAAAACATGACACTGGCTCTAGGCATACAACTAAATTGTCGGGTACAAGTACCCCCAGGACTCGATAGCATGAAACTGACAAGACTTGACACTTTTTGAACACATGACCAATTTCAATAATTCATAATACAATAAGTTGGGGATTTTATGAAGTACATGGTTATCATAATCTTGTACATGGAAGGAATGCATATAATCAATGTCATAATTTCATATTCTAGCATCATGAGCATTTCAATAAATATCTACACTGCACATCAATAGCATGATAGTTATTTGAACATAAGGGTAAAACATGAATCCATCACCTAAGTCACAATTGAACTATATTACATGATTTCTAGTCTTCTAGGCATTTTATCAAACACCTTACATGCACCACTTAGGGCATAGGTATAATCATCAATTAACACCTCATAAACCACTCAATTCATGGATTTAAACTTATATGCTAACATATTCTCATAAAAACATATTGAGACTCCAACTTGGGAACCATACAACAACAATCACATAAACATAATCAACCCACAACATAATATTCAAAATTCATGATTTAAAACTTGATTCTTGAGCTGAATGGACGAAAGAAATCCATGAATGAACACTATGCATACCCGAGTTAATAAATTTGAAAGGATTGATGGAGAGTTCTTGTGATTTGGCCCTTGAATTTGAGAGCTAGGGTTCTAGTTCTTGAGAGAGAAAGATTTTGTTCTTAAGAGAAAGTGAGGAAAAGTGATGTAATAAAGTTTTAGGGCATAATTTCGTGGTTAAAGGCTGATCTGGGTCATGGAAAAAGACCCAATTTCCCTTAGAAGGTTTTTATTTTTTGTCACTGAAAATTCAATTTGGGCACCTGGCGTGACGCGGCACTATCACGTCGTACCACTGGAAATTGCCAACTGGGAACTAGGTTGACGGCGTGATGCGGTGAAATCGCGTTGCAATACTGGATGGGACCTGAAATCTTACCGCGACGTGGTGGTATCTCGTTGAGACACTAGAAATAGATAATTGTGAACTGGGCCTTTGGCGCGATGCATCACTATCGCGGAGCAACACTGGAAATTGACAATTACCATTTAAGCTGGCTTCGCGACGCGCTGATGGCTCAGGTGATACATTATCTCATTAAAAGGCTCTAACTATTCACCCGGGTGTCGGATTTGGGCGAATTTGATATTGATGGAAAGCTTATTCAATTTTCCACACAACAAAAAGTAAAAATCTTGAAAATTATACATGTATAAAAGTGAATTCATCTTTTAAAGAAAGTCTTTAATATTTTTAGGACGATTTTAAGTTAGGTAGAAGTACTGGGTATTACATGATGTCACTATCTTCTCCCCCTAATTTTGAGAAAACTATCTCATCAAACTAACAATCTACAAATCGAGCAGTGAATATATCTCCCATTAATTATTCAAGATAACGAATGATGAAAGGTGATTCAAACTCAACATAAATTCCTAACCTTCTTTGGGGGCCCATCTTGGTGCGATTTGGTGGTGCTATAAGAACATATAAACCGCACCCAAAAGTTTCAAATGAGATGTATTAGACTCTTGGCCCAAAATCAATTGCAATGGAGAAAATTTATGATAATTTAGCGGTTTAAGACGAACAAGTGTTGGAGCATGCAAAATTGCATAACCCCATGTAGAAATGGGCAACTTAGTTTTCATAAGCAATGATCTTGCTATCAACTATAGACGTTAATTAATTATTCGGCAAGTCCATTTTGAGTGTGAACATGAGGTACAGGATGTTCCACTCTTATCCCTATCGATAAGCAATAGTCATTAAATGCTTGGGATGAAAATTCTGCAGCATTATCTAGGCGAATAGATTTAATCTAATTATCAGGAAACTGTGCCCGTAGTCATATTATTTGTGCCAACAATTTTGCCAATCCAAGTTATGAGATGGTAATAGGCACACATGAGACCATCTAGAAGAAGCATCTATTCGGACCATAAAGTATTTAAATGACCCACTAGGTGGGTGAATGGGTCCATAAATATCCCCATGTATGCATTCCAAGAACGCGGGGGACTTAATCCCAACTTCTGTTGGCGATGGCCTCACAATCAGCTTGCCTTGATAACAAACATTGCATGAAAATTTACCATTCGAAAGAAACTTCAAGTTCTTTAATGGATGCCCATTTGAATTTTCTATGATTCGTCTTATCATTATAGATCCAGGATGTCTCAGACGATCATGCCAAAGTACAAAAGTATTGGAATTAGTAAACTTCCGGTTTACTATAGAATGTGCCTCAATTACACAAATCTTTGTGCAATACAAGCCAGCAGATAAAGTAGGGAACTTTTCTATAACACATGTCTGTCCAGAGACATTCAAGATTCATCTCATCAATTGTATTAATATGATAACCATTTTCACGGATATCTTTAAAACTCATCAAGTTTCTCCGAGACTTAGGAGAAAACATGACATTATTTATGATGAGTTTAGTTCCCTTGGGCAAGATTATAATGACTTTACCAAAGTCTTCATTCAAATTTGCACTACCAAAAATTGTAGTAAAATTAGTCTTGCCCATGTTTAGATGAGAGAAATATTTATCGTCTTTGAATATCGTATGTGTAGTGCCAGAATCAATCAAACAAATATCTTCACAATTGGACAACTTACTTTGAAAATTATCCATATTTTAGCCTTAGCCTTCAAATTTGAGATGATAGAGTCTCGTGCTGATAACATGTTATAAAATAATAAAGAACAAGAAGAAGAGTAGAGAGAATAAAGAGTAATTCTTATTTCTTCTCTTGAGAGATGAATTACAATGAGGGAAACCCCCTTTATTTATAGGGGAAAACTATCTTGGGATTTGTAACTTTTTCATAAATAGACATAATGGTAAAGTAGGTATTCACTATATATAGTAAAGTAGACATTCACTATATATAGTACATTTATAACATTTATTAATTTTTACTCTTTTACTTACTATTCTCTATAATAAGCAGCTAAAGCAGACTGTTCATGGTCGACATGCCTGCTTCAGCTGTGATTTTACTATATTAACCCTAATTAATTTATGTAAGTCATTTACACATTAAAAAATTAAAAATATTTAATAAAAAATTTAAAATAGACATTTATGATATGACTGTTTCAGCTGCTTCAATAGTGGTTTTACTATATCACTCATAATTAATTTTATTGAAAAATTAATAACACTTCTAATTTGTAGAATAGAAGAAAAAAAATTATAAATCACAATAATTAAAAACTTAGATTATTTAAAAAAATATATATAATTGACTATCAATGCCACAGAAGTTTGAACAACCTAAACTATTGTTATACAAATTTCATCAATCTAAATATAATAATATATGCCTAACTTAGAATTTATCAACCAAATAAATGAATGTTGTAATTAAATGATAGAATTATACATAATATAAAATTTTTAAAGATTAATATATATTGGGTCGTGCATACACGACGTAAGCTGACTAGTTCTTTAATAAGTAACTATAGATGAATAAGTATAAAATGTAAAGTAGGTCTGTTTTTTGAAGTCTTTTAGGCCTCATTCAATTCGTATTTAAAAATTAATAATTTTTCTTTAAAGAAAAAAAAAATTAGATATACATGTTTGTAGCAGTGTTTCTAGAAATTTTCCACTTACTGTCGAATTCATAAGTCTAAAATTGGCATGGCAAAGTTAAATATTAGTATTTGTAAAATATTTCTGCTGGCTTACCAAAAAAAAAAAATATTTCTGCTGGGAAAATACTATGAGCTGGAGACTAAAAAAAGAAGCTAAAAGTGATAAGATATCAACATTTTAAAGATATTATCCGACCTCAAGAAAGAGGAAAAACTGATTTAAAATTTTTATCTATGCTAAAAAGAACTATTATATATTTGATGTAGAAGAGTAGTGACATAATTAATGTATTTAAAATAAATAACTTTGTATTTTTCTGACATTTTCAACTAAGAGAAGGACAAAGGGCATGATTAAATATATATATATATATATAGATAGATAGATAGATAGATAGATATAGATATAGATATAGATATAGATATAGATAGATAGATAGATAGAGAGAGTTTGTATATTTTCAGAAGCATAATCACCCTATTCTCTTAATTATATATTGAAATTCGAGGGGGATGGAGGGGTTAAGGTTGAAATCTTTTTCAAGTCAATTGATCAATCTAATCAGTTGACTCCTTAGTATAAGCAATAAACTTGAGATAAATTAATTGCATGAAGTAAATTATAAAGAAAGACAAAGAATTTTATACTAATTTGAATCACCAATATAATGCCTATTTCAGTCCCTTTGGGGTGCAAGTATTTCGTTTAGAGTTTGAGGAGAAATTTGAGTTACAACATAAATGGACAAGCCTTGGATTTGAACTTAACACTGACCAGTTCTTGTGACACAACCTCAGCTGGTATAACTAAGGATTGACTGTATCTTTTTCTTTTTATAACTATTGTAAACTAAAAGAATTACAAAGCTTTATGAATATTTAAAAAATGAGACAAAATTCTAGTTCTAGTGAAGTTGCGTAGAGATTCTTTTGTTCTCTATGCACTTATATAGTCTTCATATTTTGCTATTTTTTTAAAAGAAAAATTTAAGGGAGTTTCTTTCAATCAAGAATTTGTATTAATTCCTTGATTGAAGGTTCATATCCTTAGCACGTCTATATCAAATATGTCTGTGCAAGTGATATATCTTCTTTTTCTGAACTGATGAGTCATATTCATATACATCTATATCAGATATGTTCGTGTAAATAATATGATCTCTTTCATTGCTTGGTTTTCATAAGATCTTGCCTAGTGTTGATTTGCTTTTTTTCGTAAATAGTGCTCAATCATTGATTGTCGAAATCTTTGATTGCTCTTCTTGTGAGGATCCTCTGAATTTTTAATTTAGTTTTTTTTAAGCTTAGTTTGAGATCTTCATTGATTGCTCCTTATGTGAGTATCTTTTGTTTCCATACTTTGAGTTCCTCCAACATAGGTCCTGCATATTTATTTCGTTAATTTGTCATTATTAAATATATTGGGCAATTATAAGAGATTAACAATCTCTTTCTTTTTGATGATGACAAATAATAAGGATTAGTTGACTTCCATGTTCGTGTGGCTCCCCCTTGTTCATAGCTGGCTCCTTGTAGCTAGCTCTCCCTTACTTATAGCTCCTCCTTATAAATAGCTTCCTTACTGATGTATGGACTTTCTCCCCCTTTGGCATAATCAAAAAGTACAAACAAGCAAACAAAACAAGCAAACCAAATAGACACAGAAATATACATGTCATAAAGATAAACTTAAGCAGCCCAAAAAAGCATCATACAATTAGGAAAGGAAAAAGAGAGTGCCCTTGATAGAATTCGAAAATAAGAGAGAGGACATGCCCCCTTTGAATAAAGAGTAGTATGAAAAAACAAAGTTAACATTTCTTAAGAAAATAGGCAAGAGTATTGTGCATGTTGTGACTGAACCTTTCATAAGAGCGTTTTACATTCTTAGAGAAGTTGGAGTAAGAGTTTTGTACTGATATAGCAAGCTCATTGTGGAAAAAGTTGACTTCAGACTTGATGGAGTCGACTTGATTGAACAACTTGTTGAAGAGTTTGACTCCTTCCTGTTTGAGGCCATCAATTAAAATATGCATTTTGCCAACTTCAGTATTGATATCTCTTTCCAGCTATAGCATTTTATTGGTCTATTCTTGGAGACCCAGAATCTCTTTCTCCATAGTTTTCAGTCGCTCCTTAACTTCTTCTATTTCCTTCAACACTGTAAAAGCAAGATTAGAAACAATTTTACTTACCTTGAAAAAACCAAAATTTGTTTTTGTAGAGTTTTTTTCATTACCAACAAGAACATATCCATGCTCGCGAAAGTTTTATTGTCATAGGTTGTAGAAACTTCAACTGTAGGAAAAACTGAGAGATTAATAGATTAGTGGAGCAAGATTCGATTAATTAATAACTCATATGACTAACTCATTGTAACATGAGTGTCAGCAACACCTTCTAACATGTACTCATGAAACCATGTAGTCCGATGAATTTTGTATTTTTTACTCATGCAATACAGAATAAACACATCTTTAGAAGTGACATTGCTGAGAGTACTTTTTTGAAAAATCAAGATAGTAATGATGATATGGGCCAGAATTCTATGTTTGAAGCACAAAGATAGAGGTTTAAAATTTGATAAATTTGCTTCATGTTTGGAAACTGCTTCATTTACTTCTTCAAAATTAACTTCAAAATTTTTAGGTCAAGTACTATTCATAAATGTAATCAATCCAAAAAATTTAGTATCAAACACCTTTTCAAATAGAAAATCATTCAAATAATCCTTTGTCTAGCACTAGGATTTCTAGTTTATCACTGTCTTGAGAGATACGAAGATTAGCATAAAACATCCTGATAAGGTCCTCATAAACTTTCAACCCACTTGGACAAAAAATAAGAGATAGATCTTGAGCCTTAAACAAAAAAGTTACATTGTAGTGAAGTTCCTTCAGTTGTTGAAAATTCACAACCCTTTCAAATACTATTGAGCAATTTTTGAAGGCTCAAACTTCTCTGGAATGAGGTCCAGAACTGTCTTCAATAGGAAGACTTTTCAAAAAAGTTGAGTGAAGTTTATTCCAGTTCAAATTTAGGTCAGAAAAAGATATTTTTAGGGTTAGAAGAATATAGAGAGTGAGAGGAGTCATCTTCATAAGAACCAAAAATAGTGATTGATACTTGATTATCAGAAAGGTAGTCGATGAAAGTTTTTTCAAGGTTGACCATAGATATTGTTTTGGTCACGAGGAAGCGGATGGGAAATTTATAGAAAAGGAGGACATAAAAAGAGTCTAAATGAAGGCAAAGCAATGGAGGTGAACATGTGTGATATAAAGAAAAGGACAGAGTCCTTAGGAAGAAAAAAAGGGAGAAAATTTTAACAAAGGGAACAAAATGAAGGTGGTAGGGGCGATAATTAATGAAAAGGGGTAATGATTAAAAGAAGAAAACAACAACAACAACAACAACAAACCCAGTGTATTCCCACAAAGTGGGGTCTGGGGAGGGTAGAATGTACGTAGTTCATACCGCTATCTCCAAAGAAGTAGAGAAGTTGTTTCCGATAGACCGATTAAAAGAAGACGAGTGAAAGAAAAGAAAATATATATGCACACAATTAAAATATTTTGTTAAAATTAGGCACCAATTAAATGTCATTAATGCAAATACTAAGATTTTTCTAAGAAAACAGAATATCTCTTCCAACAAGGATTTCGTAAAAATATCAGTAAGTTGATTTTTGGAGTCAATAAATTTTAACATAAAATCACTATTTTCAACACAATCACTATAAAATAATGCTTAGTATCTATATTCTTAGCCTTAGAATGATGCACAATATACTTAGATAGATTGATAAAGCTAGTGTTATCACACAAAATTAACACAAATTTAAATAATAAATCAAAATCAACTAATTGATGCATTATCTATAGTAATCGAGTGTCGCAACTTTCAATAGCTATATATTTAGCTTCGGTAGTTGACAATATGACTGATGTTTATTTCATGCTACTTCCATGAGATTAATGCGTCCCTAAGAATTTGATCGGTGTCGCTAATGCTTTTTCGATTATTTTTATCACCTACAAAATAAATATTTGAATAATCAGTTAAATCAAAGTTTGAGGAACAGTGGTACCATAATTTGATGTTTAGAATCCCAATAAGATATCAAATAATTTTCTTTACTACAGTCAAATGAAATTCTTTGAGAGATGAATGAAATCTTGCGCATTTACAAACACTGAACATAATGTCGAATCGACTTACTGTCAAGTAGAGTAGAGAGTCAATCATTTTTTGATGGATCTTTTCATCCTCATATTTTCTTGATACATCTGAGTCAAGTTTTTTTTACGAACTCATAGGGGTTCCAAATGGTTTCTCATTTTCCATCCCGAAAATTTTGATAAGTTTTGTTGTATATTTACTTTGACTGACGAATGTTTTTTTTTAATTTTACTTGACGTGAAGCCTCAAAAAGAATGTGAGTTCTCCCATGAGACTTATTTCAAATTCTTCCTTCATAAGATTCGCAAAATTCTCATACGAAATAGTGTTACAACTTTCAAAATAATATCATCCATATAAATTTGCTCAATAAGAATGCTTGATCTGATTTTTGAATGAAAAGCATAGTATCGGTTTTTTCTCTCTGAAATAATTATGTAAAAGAAACGTAAATAATCTCGCATACCAAGCCTTTGGAGTTTATTTGATACCATAGAGTGCTTTTGAGAGTTTAAAAACATAATCGGGATAAGATAAATTTTCAAAACTTGAATATCATTTAACAAAGACTTCTCCATCAATAAAATCATTTAGAAAAACACTTTTTACATCCATTTAAAATAACTTGAAATTTTTAAAAAGACAAATGCTAAGAGAATAAGAATGGGCTCCAACTTTACTACAAGAGCGAAGGTTTTATCGTAATCAATACTTTTCGATTAAGAGTAGCCCTGAGTTACCGACTTGGCCTTATTTCTGACAATCTTACCTTCTTCGTTCATTTTATTTCTATAGGCCCATTTGATTTCAATGACTGAGCAGTTTTTTTATTTTTCAACTAGATTTCAGACTTGATTTCTTTCAAATTGATCAAGCTCTTCTTTCATAAGTTTAACCCGTGATTCTTCCTTGAGAGCCTCATAAATTTTTTTTGGTTCAATTTGCGTTACAAAAGTTACCGACACCTATTTCTTTAAGGAAGCTCTTATTTGCTTCTAATATTTTGAATTCTTAATGATGAAGTCATTTGGAAAGCTTGTACTATGTCTCCACTCTCTTGGAATGTTTATTTTTAATGGTTCAGTGAAGGTAGTTGACTCTGGCAATACATTAGTCAACTTAGTATCTGTTTATTCAACTGTTGTTTCAGGGATAACTTTGTTTTAAGATCCATTTACTTGTTCCTCACCAAAACTCACACTCACAGAGATATGATGAGAATCTAAAAAACTATATGCATAGATTCTTCAACAACATAAGGTTCGTTTATTAAAATCTCTATAGGCACGACTAGGAGAGTAACCGAGAAAGATGTCTTCATCGCGAATGTGGATTAAGCTTTTTTAGATTATTCTTACCATTGTAATGAATGTATCATTTGCATCCAGAAGGATAGAAATAGCTAATATTCGACTTATTTTCTCTCCATATTTTATAGAAGGTTTTCTTTAAAATGGGCCTGATGAGGTCTTTGTTAGGAATATGACATGCAATACTTATTGCTCCTATCCAGAAATGATCAGGCAAGTTTTACTCAAGTAACATAATTTTGACAGTTTCTTGTAGGGATCTATGCTTTTATTCAACAACACCATTATGTTGAGGAGATCGTGATGATGAAAAGTTTTGAGAGTAACTATTTTGAGCATAGTAGTCTTCAAATGCCTTATTTTCAAATTTTCACCATGATCACTGTAACACCCCGTATTTTGCATGCACTTATTCTATTTATATGGAACTTGGTATAGCCTTGTGGTATAGATAACAGACGAGATTTGTTATGTGAGTATTGATAGTGTAGATGGAGTTCTAGATACTGCCCATACATTTTAATGTGACGCGATCAAGTTACCATCGATACGACTATTTAACTTGGAATCGTAAGCCGGTATTTGAATCTAAAGTTTAAAGTGACCAAGTGTGTACAAGTTGTAAGTTAGATTAAACAGATTAGGAGCTGAAAATAGAATAAAATATTGAGGTGCTTGCTTGACTTAATTAATCTAGTAGGTGGGTCACCAACTTAAGCTATTTGGACCAAATTAATGGACCCAGGGCTATGGACCAGATTTGGGCCTATACTAATGTACTCATTTGGGCCCAAATTGACTAAAAAAGGAAGAAAAATAGAGAAATGTCCCAACACACAAATCCTCCAAGGCCTAAATATAATTGAGCCCAACTAAGAAATTAAGAAAGTGGGTGCATCACCTAGTTTGACCTTTTGAGCAGCTTGAACTCCTTAAGTAGATGCATCACCTACTTGGACCAATTTGACCAATTTTAAGGTCCAAAATGCAGCTAAGGAGGTGGCCAAAATAGGGCCTTTATAAGGCCAAATTTCTGGTCATTTTCCTTCATTTCTAAGTCACAAAAATGATTATATTTCACAATTCTCTACTCTCTCTAAAACAACAAGGAGCAGCCCTATTTTCCTTTCTAGGTTCTTGAAGAAACCCAAACCTTTGCAAGCCAAGATAAGTGAAAACACTTGTGGTTTAGCTTAATTATCTCATGAAATATTAGGAAAACATGCTATAAGTGTTTAATTATTAATTCATGGCAGAATATAGAACAACCTACTTGTTCACTTTTTCTTTGTTATAAAGAGATCTCTTTTCTTCTTTGATTAAAGTGTGAAGGAAAGTGAAAGTTGAAGTTCTTAAGGAGTTCAAATTTAAGGGATAAGTTGTAGAATTGAGGTAAGGTGACTGCCCCATTTTTTTCTCCTTATATATAAATTTGGGAAAGAATTATGGATGTGTTGTTATTGATAACTCAAGAGATGAGTTCAATAATTGATTGCTACAACAAAAGGGATTTGAGGTTGTTTTGTGTGTATATATTGGGGGCTGCCAGGTTGATGTTAGGGAAAGGTATAATTGGTTTGTATTGAAATATAGAAGAAGGGTGTGGTGGTACACCACCGAACAAATAGTTGTATACGTCTACTGACCATTTTGTTTCATGTATTGTTTAGAAAGTGTAATGAACCCAAAGTTGTGTTGGGGGATCTTAGAATAATATTTATGGTATGTGGATGTAATTGGAGAAGAAAAGGGTTAAAATAACACCCTTGATTGATAAATTAAGGGCTTACTACCCTACCACTTTTCTGGTGAAGTTAAATAGCCCAAATGTGTCGGTTGGTTGCTAATATTAGTTTATCATATATTTTATTATAGATAAGTAATCCAAATTGAGGAAAGTCAAGTTGGGTTAGTATCGGAGTTGTACGGCCAGGTATGTAAGGCATACTCTATTTTGCACTCTTTGGAATTAAATCGGACATTTGTTCCATCAAGTAAGCTTCCAAGGTTATCCTAAAACAAGTGATGCACAATAGCAGCATATTATATCCCATGTAGCCAATGACCTTGTTCCCAGTCTCTAACGTGTTTAAATACCTTAATACATGCTAATTATTAAGCCTGCACGTCTATAAAATTTCTGGAGTTCTCCGTTTACTCAAATAAGACCCATGTGTTATTTTCAGCTCCTAAACACTTCATTTGTGTGCGAACAGCTTCCTACTTCATTGTTGTTGCATTAAGTGACCATTTACATGTCTCTTATTGGTAGATTATTATTTCAGGGTACTATAATATTTTGACCACCAAGATAACAATCTCAAAGGCTAAATAAACTATATAATGGAAATCTGTATTCAACGGGTGGCAGATCAGGGGCATAAGCCTAGAATAGGCCGATATTGATGTTTATTATGGGTGGAAGCTTAGGGGCATAATCCTAGCATGGGCCGATCTCGATCTGTCTATTTACGACTGATCAACTGGTCATTTGTATTATATAACTTACAAAGATTATGAAGGAAGAAAGGTAAAATAAAGAAAGAAATAGAATGTACCTGACCCTACAAGTATATATAAAGGTGGTCTACTAGCACTATTTGTACACTTATATCTGATTTCTGTTGAGTTCCTATATTATGTATGGTTACATTTAGCCTTACCTATTCAGTAAATACTTTCGTACTGACGCCCTTTATGAGGGATCTATATTTCATGCTACAAGCATAAGTGCTTTAGAAAATACACCTTCTCAGTTGGAGTCCAAGATATCCAGCAGCTATTGGTGAGCTCCAGATTGATTCAGAGCTTTTCAAGTCTATTTTATATATTTTTGTATGGTGCAGTGGTCAAAGTAAGGCGGGGGTTTGTCCCGAGCTTAACCAGATGTTTATGTATCTTTTAGAGGCATTGTAGACCAATGTAAAGTTAAGCATGGTAGTGTCTTGTCTTTAAGATATTGTGGCCCCAACGGCCAAGTCTTGCATATGTAATTTTGTGGTTTCCTACATAATTATTCTTATCGATGCATTATATCATATTTGACAGAACCTGTGGTTGTCCTAGTTACATGCATGAGAATTACAAGGTTATGGATTGGTTCTCTCAGGCCTTTACGACTAATGGTGCTTGTCCGCCCCAATAGGATTTAAGGCATGACAAAAGTGAAATCAGAGCAGGTCGTCCTAGGGAGTCTACAAAGCCATGTCTACGTAGAGTCTTGCTTATGGGTGTGTTGTGCACCACATCTATAAAGAAGAGGTTATGGGAAATTTAAGGGTTGTCTCTTTTTATTCATATCTTAGATCATGCAATAGAGCCTATATTGTAGGAGAAGTCATATTTAACCATTGAATCTATTTTTTCTCTTATTGTAGTAAAGATGCCGGTTTAAAGAAGGAGTAAGAATATAGGTAAGCGAGTAGCCGTGGATGTCGGAGAAGGGACTAACAAGTCTCCCCCTAAACAAGATAACCAAAGTAAGGCTCAAGCTGAGTTTGTATCACAAACTTCTTCTTCTTCATCTCTAGAAGATCAAAGAAGGAGAAGAACCACATCCTCAGAACCACATATTAATGCTACTGAGCAAGATCTAAGGAACGAGGTGAAATTTTTGACCCGTATAGTTACTGGAAAAGATCAAGGACAAACTATTCAACCACATGTTCTAGTGGTGCAGATAGGGCAGCTAGCCTATGAACGCAGATTTATTAAAATTAGATCCTCTTGCATTCACCAAATCAGATCTTAATGAAGACCCACATGACTTTATTAATCAAATTCAAAGGGATCTACATGTCATGCAAGTATCAGGTAAAGAGACAGTTGATCTAGCTGCATATAGATTTAAAGAAGAGGCTATATTTTAGTATAAAGACTGGAAACGACCTAGGGGTATCAATGCACCTTCAGCCACTTGGAAAGAGTTCAAAGAGGCATTTCTTAATCATTACCTTCCATTTGAGATTCAAGAAGCTCGTACTGATCAGTTCCTGAATATTCGCCAAGGAAATATAAGCGTAAGGGAGTACAACCTCCAGTTTAACTCTTTGTCTAGGTATGACCCTAATGTAGTAACTATTATGGATGATAGAGTTCATCCATATATGGATAGATTGGATCCATGTCTGGTTAGAGATTGTACTATTGTTGTTTCAAATAAAGAGATAGATATAGCAAGGCTATAAGCTTTTGCACAGAAAATGAAGAATAGGAGGCAAATGAGAAGAACACAAGAAATAGAAAAGGAGTATTCCAAGAGGGCTAGATCTACTAGGCAGTTTATGGCATCCCAAGGAGAGTTTTTGGAGCCACCAACTCTTCAAACTATTCTAGTGGTAAATGAATTTCCTGATGTATTTCTTAAAGATCTTCCAGTTTTCCTCCAGAACGAGAAGTAGAGTTTGGAATTGATGTGATTCTGGGTACTCAACCTATCTCAATTCTTCCGTATAGAATGGCCCCGACAGAATTATGAGAGTTGAAAGAGCAATTGAAATACTTACTAGAGAAGGGATTCATAAGGCCTAGTATGTCTCCTTGGGGCTCACCAGTGTTATTTGTGTGGAAAAAAGATGGCTCATTGAGAATGTGTATTGACTACCGATAACTAAATAAGGTGACTATTAAGAACAAATATCCTCTTTTGAGAATTAATGACTTATTCGACCAGCTGCAAGGTGCCAAATGTTTTTCAAAGATTGATTTGAGGTCAGGTTACCACCAAGTGAGAGTCAAAGAGAAGGACATACCCAAGACAGTCTTTCGAATACCGTACAGTCATTACGAGTTTCTAGTTATGTCCTTTGGCTAACTAATGCACCCACAACTATTATGGATTTGCTGAATAGGGTGTTCAAGCCATTCTAAGATATGTTCGTGATAGTGTTTATAGATGATATTTTAGATTATTCGAGATCAAAGAAGGACCATGCTGGTTACTCACGACAGGTGTTATAGATTCTTCATGATTGTAAGCTATATGCAAAGTTCTCTAAATGTGAGTTTTCGTTAAAATCTATGGCATTATTAAGTTATATTGTATCCGATGAAGGAAGAAATGTTGATACTCAAATGACAAAAGTTTTGAAAAGCTGGCCAAGACTTATAACACCTATAGAGATTTGTAGTTTCCTTGGGTTAGCAGGTTATTATAGAAGGTTTGTTGAAGGATTTTCTTTAATTTCTGCACCTCTAACAAAGCTAACACACAAAGAATCCAAGTTTCAATGGAGTGAAGCATGGGGAAAGGAGTTTCCAAGATCTGAAGAGTAAGTTGACTTCTTCACCCATATTAGTACTTCCAAAAGGCACTGAAGGGTATGCAGTACATTGTGATACTTTAAGAATTGTCTTAGGATGTGTGTTGATGTAGCATGGTATAGTAATAGCATATATCTCAAGAAAATTGTGGCCGCATAAGAAGAATTATCCAACGTATGATTTAGAGCTAGCAACAGTTATATTTGCCTTAAAGATATGGTGTCACTACTTGTATGGGATTCATGTTGACATATATACTAACCACAAGAGTTTACAATATATCTTTAATCATAAGGACCTAAATTTGAGGCTGCAAAGATGGCTTGAGGTATTAAAAGGCTGATATTGATATCTTGTATCATCCACGAAAAGAAAATGTGGTAGCTGATGCTTTAACTTGTAAGGCTATGGTGGGCACTTATGGGCAGCCTACAAAATGACAAGGGATGACTAAGGATCTACATCAACTAGCCAATTTGGGGGTTTGCCAACTTGAAACTCTAGATGAGGGGCTTATTGTGCATAATACGACAGAATCTTCATTAGTAGCTGAAGTAAAAGAGAAGCAATATGCAGATCTCATTCTATTACAGCTTAAGGAGAATGTACAATATGGTATAACAAATGCATTTGAGTTTATGCTAGAGGGAGTACTTCGATGCCAAATAGATGGTGTGTGCCTAATATAGATGGGCTAAGAAAGAGGATTATGACAGAGACACATCATTCAAGGTGTTCTATCCATCCGGGATCAACTAAAATATATCATAATTTGAGAGGAATATATTGGTGGGGTGACGTGAAGAAGAACATTGCATAATTTGTATTGGAAAGTTCAAATTGTTAAAGAGTTAAAGTAGAGCACCAAAAGCTCGTGGGTTATGTGCAATGTATAAATCTTTCAATCTGGAAGTGAGACATGATCAATATGGATTTTGTCACTGGTTTGCCTCGTACATCTCAAAAGTTTTATTCCATATGGGTGATATTTAATAGGCTTACCAAATAAGCATACTTCCTACCAGTTAGGACCACTTACACAGTTGAAGAGTGTGCAAAATTGTATATTAAAGAGATAGTTTAATTACACAGAGTACCAGTCTCTATTATATCAGATAGGGGAGCTCAATTTATTGCAAATTTTTGGAAGTCTTTCTAGAGAAATTTGGGAACACAATTTAATTTAAGCACAACTTTTCACCCTCAAATAGATGGACAAGCAGAACGTACCATTCAAACACTTGAAGATATGCTACAATCTTATGTATTGGACTTTAAAGGTAGTTGGGATGATCATTTACCTCTCATCAAGTTTGCCTACAACAATAGCTATCACTCAAGCATCAAAATGGCACCATATGAAGCTTTGTATGGATGAAAGTGTAGATCACCAATTGGATGGTTTGAAGTGGGTAAAACTGCCTTGTTCGGCCCAAATATTATTCATAAAGCTACGGAAAAGGTTAAAGTAATCCAACGGAGGCTAGAAACAACCCAAAGTCGACATAAGTCATATGCAAATATTAGAATAAGGGGATAGACTTTGCTATAGGTGATTGGGTATTCTTGAAGGTGTCACCAGTGAAAGGGGTTATGAGATTTGTTAAGAACGGAAAATTAAGTCCACATTATATAGGCCCATATAAGATTATTCGGAGGTTTACCCAAGTCTCTTATCAGTTAGAGCTACCCCAAGAGCTCTCAATAGTTTATTCAATATTTCACATCTTAATGCTTCAAAAGTGCATCAGAGATCCATCTCATATTACTCCTACTGGAGATGTACAAGTTAAATAAGATATCACCTATGAAGAAATACCTATTGCTATCCTAGATTGATAAGTTAAGAAGTTAAGGAATAAAGAAATAGCTTCTGTAAAAGTACTTTGGAGAAACTAACAAGTAGAAGAGATAACATGGGAAGCTAAAGAAGCGATGAAATCTAAGTACCCCCATTTGTTCAAATACGAAAAGAAAGTCCAAGATGATGACTTGGAGAAATAACAAATAAGTATAATATATATAAGTACTATGTGATAATAGGGATATTAAACTTAGGCTTGAACTTGTTCTGGTTGGACAGTTAAACTAACATTTGAGGACGAATGTTCCTAAGGGGGGGAGGATGTAACACCCCGTATTTCACATGCACTTATTCTATTTATATGGAACTTGGTATAGCCTTGTGGTATAGGTAACGAACGAGATTTGTTATGCGTGTATTGATAGTAAAGATGGAGTTCTAGATATTGCCCATACATTTTAATGTGACGTAATCAAGTTACCATTGATACAACTATTTAACTTGGAATCTTAAGCCAGTATTTGAATCTAAAGTTTAAAGTAACCAAGTGTGTACAAGTTGTAAGTTAGATTAACGAGATCAGGAGCATGAAATAGAATAAGATATTGCGGTGCTTGCTTGACTAAATTAAGCTAGTAGGTGAGTCACCTACTTAAGCTATTTGGACCAAATTAATGGACCCATGGCTATGGAACAGATTTGGGCCTATACTAATGTACTCATTTTGGCCCAAATTGAATAAAAGAGGCAGAAAAATAGAGAAATGGGCCAACACAAAAATATGCCAAGGCCCAAATATAATTGACCCCAACTAAGAAATTAAGAAAGTAGGTGTATCACCTACTTTGACCTTTAGAGAAGCCTAAACTCCTTAAGTAGGTGCATCACCTACTTGGACCAATTTAACCAATTTTAAGGTCTAAAATACAACTAAGGAAGTGGCCAAAATAAGGCCTTTATAAGGCCAAGTTGCTGGTGATTTTTCTTCATTTCTAAGTCACAAAAATGATTATATTTCACCAATTCTCTCTACTTTCTCTAAAACAACAAGGAGCACCCCTATTTTTCTTTCTAGGGTTCTTGAAGAAACCCCAACATTTGCAAGCCATGGTAAGTAAAAATACTTATGGTTTAGCTTAATTATCTCATGTAAGATTAGAAAAACATGCTATAAGTGCTTAATTATTAATTCATGGCAGAATATAGAACAAGCTACTTGTTCATTTTTTCTTTGTTATTAAGAGATAGTTTTTGTTCTTTGGTTTAAAGTGTGAAGGAAAGTGAAAATTGAAGTTCTTAAGGAGTTCAAATTTAAAGGATAAGTTGTAGAATTGAGATAAGGTGACTGCCCCATTTTGTTCTCCTTTTATAAGAATTTGGGTAAGAATTATGGATGTGTTGTTATTAGGAACTTAAGAGATGATGAGTTCAATAATTAATTGCTACAACAAAGGGATTTAAGGATATTTTGTGTGTATATTGGGGGCTGCCAGGTTGATGTTAGTGAAAGGTATAATTGGTTTGTACTGAAATATAGAAGAAGGGTGTGATGGTACACCACCGAATAAATAGCTGTATACGTCTACTGACCATTTTATTTCATGTATTGTTTAGAAGGTGTAATGAACCCAAAGTTGTGTTGGGGGATCTTAGAATAATATGTGTGGTATGTGGATGCAATTGGAGAAGAAAAAGGTTAAAATAACACTCTTGATTGATAAATTAAGGGCTTACTACCCTACCACTTTTATGGTGAAGTTAAATAGCCCAAATATGTCGGTTGGTTGCTAATATTAGTTTATCATATATTTTATTATAGATAAGTAATCCAAAAGGAGGGAAGTCAAGTTGGGTTAGTATCGGAGTTGTACGATCAGGTATGTAAGGCATACTCTATTTTGCACTCTTTGGCATGAAATCAGACATTTGTTCTATCAAAGAGGCTTCTAAGGTTATCCTATAACAAGTGATACACAATAGCATCATATTATATCTCATGTAGCCAATGACCTTGTTCCTACTCTCTAACGTGTTAAAACATCTCAATACATGCTTATTATTAAGCCTGAATGTCTATTTTCACTGGAAAATTTCAGGAGTTCCCCGTTTACTCAAATAAGATCCATGTGTTATTTTCAGCTCCAAAACACTTCATTTGTGTGCCAACAGCTCCCTACCTCATTGTTGTTGAATTAACTGCCCATTTACATATCTCTTATTGGTAGATTATTGTTTTAAGGTACCATAATATTATGACCACCAAGGTAACAATCTCAAAGGATAAATAAACTAAGTAACGCAAATCTGTATTAAATGGGTGGCAGCTCAGGGGCATAATCCTAGCATGGGCCAATCCTGATATCTTATATGTGGGTGGTAGCTCAGGGGTATAAGCGTAGCATGGACCAGTCCTGATGTTTATTTATGGGTGGTAGCTTAGGGATGTAAACCTAGCATGGGCCGATCTCGAACTGTCTATTAACCATTGATCAGCTGGTCATTATTTTATGACTTACAAAAATTTTAAAGTAAGAAAGGTAAAATAAAAAAGGAATGTAATTTACCTGACCCTACAAGTATATATAAAGGTGGTCTACTAGCACTATTTGTACACTTATAACTAATTTCCGTTGAGCTCCTATATCATGTGTGGTTACTTTTTTCCTTGCCTATTTAATACATACTTTCATACTGATGCCCCTTATGAGGGAACTGCATTTAATGTTGAGGGCGCAAGTGCCTTAATAAATACACCTTCTCAGTAGGAGCCTAGGATATCCAGTGGCTATTGGTGAGCTCCAAATTGATTTAAGGCTTTCCGAGTTTGTTTTATATATTTTTGCATGGTACAATAGTCAAGAGTAAGGTGGGGGTTTGTCCCGACCTTAACCAGATGTTTATGTATCTTTTAGAGGCTTTGTAGACCAATGTAAAGTTAAGCATGGTAGTGTCTTGTCTTTTAGATATTGTGGCCCCAACAGCCAAATCTTGTATATGTAATTTTGTGCTTGCCTACATAGTTATTCTCATCGATGAATTATATCATATTTGTTAGAACCTGTGGTTGTCCTAGTTACATGCATGAGAAGTACAAGGTTATGGATTAGTTCTATCGGGACATTACAGCTATGGGTGCTTGTCTGCCCCAATAGGATTTGAGGCGTGGCAAAAGTGGTATTAAGCAGGTCATCCTAGGGAATCTTCAAAGCTTTGTCTACATAGAGTCTTTCTTATAGGTGTGTTGTGCACCACATCTACAAATAAGAGGCTATGGGATATTTAAGGGTTGTCTCATTTTCTTCATATCTTAGATCCTACAATAGAGCCCATGTTGTAGGTGAAGTCATATTTAACCAATGAATGTATTTTTTCTCTTATTATAGTAAAGATGCCGGTTACAAGAATGAGTAAGAATATAGGTAATCGAGTAGACGTGGCTGCCAGAGAAGGGACCAACAAGTCTCCACCTAGACAAGGTGATCAAAGTGAGGCTCAAGATGAGTCTGTATCATAAACTTCTTCTACTCCTTCATCTGCAGAAGTGCTAAAAAGGAGACTAACAGCATCCTCAGAACCACCTATTAATGCTATTGAGGAAGATCTAAGGAATGCGGTGCAATTGTTGACTCGTATAGTTACTAGACAAGATCAAGGACAAACTATTCCAACCACAAGTTCAAGTGGTGCAAACAGGGCAGCTAGCCTATGGATGCAGGAATTTCTTAAATTAGATCCTCCCACATTCACCGGATCAAATCTTAATGAAGACCCACAAGACTTTATTGATCAAATCCAAAGGGCTCTAGATGTCATGCATGTATCGGGTTAAGAGACAGTTGAGCTAGCAGCATATAGATTCAAAGGGAAAGCTATATTTTGGTATGATGATTGAAAATGATCTAGGGGTGTCGATGCACCTTCAGCCACTTGGAAAGAGTTCAAAGAGGCATTTCTTGATCATTACCTTCCATTTGAGATTCGAGAGGCCCGTGTGGATCAGTTCCTGAATCTTCGCCACGGGAATAGGAGCGTGAGGGAGTACAAGCTCTAGTTTAACTCTTTGGCTAGGTATGCCCCTAATGTAATAGCTACTATGGATGATAGAGTTCATCGATATGTGGATAGATTGAATCTATATCTGTTTAGAGATTGTACTATTGCTACTTTGAACAAAGCCATGGATATAGCAAAGATACAAGCTTTTACCCAAAAAATGAAGGATCAGAGGCAAAGAAGAAGGACACAAGAAACAAAAAGGGAGTATTCCAAGAGGGCTAGATCTACTAGGCAGTTTATGGCATCCCAAGGAGAGTTTAGGCCTCGGTTTTCTAATTGAATGCCTAGGCCATCATCTTCTTATTCAGTAACTAGTGCTCTGTCACAATTTCCAAGGTTCAGAGGCAATCAATTTAGGCAAAAAAGTGAGGGTAAGAGTTCCCAAACAATGGGGTATCAAGATCAAAGAAGTATAAGACAATTAAGGCCTCCTCGACAGCCATGTAAATAATGTGGAAAGCTTCATTTGGGTGTATGTGAGTTTGGTAAAAATATTGGCTTTTGGTGTAGTACATCAGGGCATACGATGAGAGAATGCCTTCAAAGGGGCATGGGTGGTATGGCACAACCTACTGGATCAGCCGTTGCATCATCATTATCATTAGTGCCTTCTTCAGGAAGGTGTGCACAACCTATAGGTCATGGTAGAGGTGCTAAAGAAGCAGCTTACTCTAGTAGAGTTCAGAATCATACATATTCTCTAGCATATCGATAAAATTTAGAGGATTTTCCGAATGTGGTTACAGTTACACTGTCCATCTTTTCACATAATGTATATACATTAATTGATCAGGGTTCTACATTACATCTGTCACTCCATTGGTTGCTGGAAAGTTCAAAAGAATACCAGAATTGATAGTTAAGCCTTTTAAAGTGTCTACGCTGGTTGGCGAATCTATTATAGCTAGGAGAGTTTACCGAAACTGTATAATACCTATTTGTGGTCGTGATACAATGGCTGGCCTAGTTGAGTTAGAAATGGTAGATTTTGATGCTATAATAGGTATGGATTGGTTGGCTTCTTTTTATGCCGTAATAGATTGCCGAACTAAAGGGTGTATTTCTATTTTTCAAGAGAGGAAGTCCTTGAATGACGGGGTAATATTGGTGTGCCAAGAGGTAAATTTATTTCTTATTTTAAGGCAAAAAGGATGATTTCCAAAATTTACATATATCTAGTTAGAGTGAAAAATATAGATGTGGAGCCACCAACTCTTCAAACTATTCTAGCAGTAAATGAATTTCCTAATGTATTTCTTAAAGATCTTCTAGGTTTATCTCCAGAAAGAGAAGTAGTGTTTGGTATTGATGTGATTTTGGGTACTCAACCAATCTCAATTCTTCCGTATAGAATGACCCCGACAGAATTACGAGAGTTGAAAGAGCAATTAAAAGACTTACTAGAGAAGGGATTCATATGGCCTAGTATGTCCCCTTGGGGCGCACCAGTGTTATTTGTGCATAAGAAAGATGGCTCATTGAGAATGTGTATTGACTACCGGCAACTAAATAAGGTAACTATTAAGAACAAATATCCCCTTTTTAGAATTGATGACTTATTCGACCAGTTGCAAGGAGTCAAGTGTTTTTCAAAGATTGATTTGAGGTTAGTTTACCACCAAATGAGAGTCAAAGAGAAGGACATACCCAAGACAGCCTTTCAAACACGGTACAATTAGTACAAATTTCTAGTCATGCCCTCTGGGCTAACTAATGCACCCGCAAATTTTATGGATTTGATGAATAGGGTGTTCAAGCCATTCTTTGATGTATTTGTGATAATTTTTATAGATGATATTCTGGTTTATTCGAGATTAAAAGAGGATCATGCCAGTCATTTATGACAGGGGTTACAGATTCTTCGTGATCATAAGTAATATGCAAAGTTCTCTAAATGTGAGTTTTGGTTAAAATATGTGGCATTCTTGGGTCATATTGTATCTGATGAAGGAATAAAGGTTGATACTCAAAAGATAGATGTTTTGAAGAACTAGTCAAGACCTATAACACCTCACAGATTAGTAGTTTTCTTGGGTTAATAGATTATTATAGAAGGTTTGTTGAAGGATTTTCTTTAATTTCTGCACCTTTAAGTAAACACACAAAGCGTCCAAGTTTCAATAGAGTGATGCATATGAAAAGAGTTTCCAAGATCTGATGAATAAGTTGAATTCTACACACATATTCGTGCTTCCAAAAGGCACAGAAGGGTATGCAGTATATTGTGATGTTTTAAGAATTGGCTTAGGATGTGTGTTGATGCAGCATGGTATAGTAATAACATATGCCTCAAGAAAATTGCGGCCACATGAGAAGAATTATTGTAACGTCCCAAAATCTCATTCCGAGATGTCACACGGTGCTTAAGGCTTCAAGTAGCCCTAAGCTAACCGTTTGAGCCTGTTACTACTTCTAACACTTACTTTTAAGATGGATAAAGCAAAACAATGGCACTGTCATAACATATCTCAACTGAAATAACAAAAGAATACTGTCTGAATAGCAACATGCTGAAAAGAGTAAAATACCACTGATCTTCTAGTCTGACAAAGCCTCGACTACTCAAGAACTAGAGAGCCATTGGGACAGATCCCAACTAACTCATACTCAACTGAAAAGAAATAACTTAACTACTATAAAGACTGAAAATAGGGGAAAATAGGTCCTCGAACCATGAGGACTCACCAACTATGTAGGTGTAGATCAAGGTTCTCGGAGATCACTGACGTTACTGAGACTGAGCACCTGAACCTACATTATGAGACAATGTACCACACAGACGTATATGTGGATTAGTACTTTGAGGATTTACTGAGTATATGGGGATGTATGCGATACTTATAATAATAATATCATCAATCTTTACAGAAATTATGCATGCTAATATAACTAACTCACATAGCTCGAATAATCTCAAAATACATATCTTGTAAATTATGAATAATGGAACACATAGTATAAATCTCATTTAAGGAACATACTTCACTTTAGAAACTGATTACTTACTCATACTAATAGGGAAAACTAATTTCTTCTTGGGAAAATTTTACTTTAAGAAACTACTCTGAAAAATCTTGCTATTAGGGAGGTTCTCTTAACCGACATACACCATGTGAGCTACATGGATTCCAATGTCTTGTCCTCCTAAAGAAGAAACCTCACATTGGGGAAAGGCATCATAATCTTTCCATGGAGTATAACTTCAACTTAGTGATCACTATCTTGGCCTTGGGCCCATAAATCTCAATCCTACGGTGGCACGTAGTTCTGGGGTGCGAAACCGTAGTAACTTACCGAAATCGGTGCTAAATACTACTCCCTTTAGTTAGCTACGCTCATCTCATGAAAATCCAGTTTAAAATAATCTCGTGGTTCATAAAGAACCCAACTATAAAATCTGTAATCTTATTTAAAAAAGTGGATTTCAATGCTACTATGACCGTCAAGGTCAAAACTTTCTCAATAATCTCAAAATACTCAAATCATTGGTGCTTATAGCACAAAAGTTCTTAAAATTACAATCTCAAATAGGGCTTAATGACCCATATATCAATCTCACATTAAGACGTATCAAAATTCATACTCGATATCATAAAGATTCATAAATCATATAGAAATCTGAAAATTTTCAGCAATATGCATTATAATCTCAACATACTCATGTACTTTAATTTATAAAACGTTGAAACCATCATAATCTCAAGAAATAATAACATAGGGCATAAACCCATACCTTAATTTCATAAGAAAATATGTAAAACCATATATCTTTGTAATTAAAACAACTTTTGGGCACAAGGACGAAAAGGGTGTCCTTGTTCAAACCCCACATATCTTAGATTATGACTTGTAGATGAATAATCTTGCTTGAGGCTCTTTTTCATACTCTTGAGTGAGGGTTCTTGAAGCTTTTGAATTGAGAACCTTGAATCTTAACTCAATTTGTAGAAACTATGGTGGAATCTTAAGGTGTTGGAGAAAGATTTGGATTTTCTCTTGAGGGTTAATCTTGAGAGAAAACCCTAGTTCTTGATGCTTTGGATGATTCTAAAGTTCTATGCTTCATTTTGATATATCTAGGTGATCAAAAGGATGGAAAAAGACCAAAAAGCCCTTTTAAAAATAGCTTTAAAATGCTAAACGGGATCTGCGACGGCTCGTGCGATGGTCCGTCACTGGATCGACAGTTCGTCGGTCCAACCATCGCACTTGGACCAGAATAGGGGCTCACTACCTCAGTAGCGACGGCTTGGGCGACAGTCCATCGCAAGCTTGAAGGTCCGTTGGTCAGATCGTTGCACTTGGCCAGTGGATGAGTTTACTACCTTGGTTGCTACAGCTCAAGCGGCGGTCCGTCGCAAGCTCGACGGTCCATCAACCTGTCCTTCGCACTTGGGTGGTTCTGACAACTCTCAGTAAAACAACTATAACTTCTCACTCCGATACTAGATTTGGACAAAATTAGTATTATTGGAAAGCTAATTCAATTTACCACATGATAAAAAGTCAAAATAAGGAAAAATCTAGCTAATTTAAACATTACTCACTTTGGAATTCATTTCTAAATCTTTTAGAGATGGAAAAAGACTTCACTTGACATGCTCTAAAGTATTAGACTATGAGGGAACTTTACGGGGTCTTACAATTATCCAACACATAATCTGGAGCTAGCATCGATTATATTTTCCTTAAATATATGGCGTCACTACTTGTATAGGATTCATGTTACATATATACTTACCACAAGAGTTTACAATATATCTTTAATCAAAAGGACCTAAATTTGAGGCAACAAAGATGGCTTGAACTATTAAAAGACTATGATGTTGATATCTTGTATCATTTGGGAAAAAAATGTGGTAGCTAATGTGTTAAGTCATAAGGATATGGTGGGCACTTATAGGCAGTCTACGAAATGACAATAGATGACTAAGGACCTACACCAACTAGCCAATTTGGTGGTTCACCTTCTTGAAACTCCAGATGAGGGGTTTATTATGCATAATACAACAGAATCTTCATTAGTGGCTGAAGTAAAAGAGAAGCAATATGCAGATCTCATTCTATTACAGCTTAAGAAGAATGTACAATGTGGTATGACAAAGGCATTTGAGCTTACGCAAGAAGAAGTACTTCAATGCCAAAATAGATTATGTGTACCTAATATAGATAGGCTAAGAAAGAGGATTATGATAGAGACATATCATTCAAGGTATTCTATCCATCCAGGGTCAACTAAAATGTATCATGATTTGAGAGAAATATATTAGTGGGGTGACATAAAGAAGAACATTACAAAATCTGTAGCCGAATGTCCAAATTGTCAAAGAGTTAAAGTAGAGCACCAAAAGCTCGGGGGTTATTTGCAATGTATAGATCTTCCATTCTGGAAGTGGGACATGATCAATATGGATTTTATCACTGGTTTGCCTTATACATCTCGAAAGTTTGATTCCAAATGGGTGATAGTTGGTAGGCTAACCAAATCAGCACACTTCCTATCTGTTAGGACCAATTACACAGTTGAAGAGTTTGCAAAACTGTTTATTAAAGAGCTAATTTGATTACACAGAGTACCAGTCTCTATTATATCAGATAGGGGAGCTCAATTTACAGCAAATTTTTGGAAGTCTTTTTAGAGAAATTTGGGAACACAAGTTAATTTAAGCACAACTTTTCATCCTCAAACAGATGGACAAGAAAAACATACCATTCAAACACTTGAATATATTCTACGAGATTATGTATTAGACTTTAAAGGTAGTTGAGATGATCATTTACCTCTCTTCGAGTTCACCTACACAATAGCTATCATTCAAGCATCAAAATGGCACCATATAAAGCTTTGTATGGAAGAAAGTTTAGATCACTAATTGGATTGTTTGAAGTGGGTGAAACTGCCTTATTCGGTCCAGATCTTGTTCATCAAGCTATTAAAAAGGTTAAAGTAATCCAACGACAGCTAAAAACAACCCAAATTTGATACAAGTCATATGCAGATGTTAGAACAAGGGGGCTAGAATTTGCTATAAGTGATTGGGTATTCTTGAAGTTCCCACCAGTAAAGGTGGTTATGAGATTTGGTAAGAAAGGAAAACTAAGTCCACGTTATATAGGCCCATATAAGATTATTCGGAGGTTTGGCCAAGTCACTTATGAGTTAGAGCTACCCCAAGAGCGCTCAACAGTTCATACAGTATTTCACGTCTCAATGCTTTAAAAGTGCATCGAAGATCCATCTCATATTACTCCCACTGAATATGTACAAGTTAAAGAAGATATTACCTATGAAGAAATACCTATTGCTATCCTAGATCGACAAGTTAAGAAGTTAAGGAATAAAGAAATAGCTTTTGTAAAAGTGCTTTGGAGAAACCAACAAGTAGAAGAGATAAAATGGGAAGCTGAAGAAGAGATGAAATTAAGTACCCCCATTTGTTTAAATACAAAGAGAAAGTATAAGATGATGAATTGGAGCAATAACAAGTAAGTATAATATATATAAGTACTATGTGATAATAGGGATATTAAACTTAGGCTTGAACTTGTTTTGGTTGGACAGTTATACTAACATTTGAGGACGAATGTTCCTTAGGGGGGAGTATGTAACACCCCATATTTTGCATACAGTTATTCTATTTATACGGAACTTGGTATAGCCTTGTGGTATAGGTAACAGAAGAGATTTGTTATATGAGTATTGATAGTGTAGATGGAGTTCTAGATACTGCCCATACATTTTAATGCGACACGATCAAGTTACCATTGGTATAACTATTTAACTTGGAATCGTAAGCCGGTATTTGAATCTAAAGTTTAAAGTGACCAAGTCTGTACAAGTTATAAGTTAGATTAAAGGGATTAGGAGTTGGAAATGGAATAAAATATTGAGGTGCTTGCTTGACTTAATTAAGCTAGTAGGTGAGTCACCTACTTAAGCTATTTGGACCAAATTAATGGACCCATGGCGATGGACTAGATTTGGGCCTATACTAATGTACTCATTTGGGCCAAAATTGAATAAAAGATAAAGAAAAATGGAGAAATGGACCAACACACAAATCTTCCAAGGCCCAAATATAATTAAGCCCAACTAAGAAATTAAGAAAGTAGGTGTATCACCTACTTTGACCTTTTGAGCGGCTTGAACTCCTTAAGTAGGTTCATCACCTACTTGGACCAATTTGACCAATTTTAAGGTCCAAAATGCAGCTAAGAAGGTGGCCAAAATAGGGCCTTTATAAGGCTAAGTTTCTGGTGAGTTTCCTTTATTTCTAAGTCCCAAAAACAATTATATTTCACCAATTCTCTCTACTCTCTCTAAAACAACAAGGAACAGACCTATTATCCGTTATAGGGTTCTTGAAGAAACCCCAAACTTTGCAAGCCAAGGTAAATGAAAATACTTATGGTTTAGCTTAATTATCTCATTGAAGATTAGAAAAACATGCTATAAGTTCTTAATTATTAATTCATGGCAGAATATAGAACAAGCTAGTTGTTCACTTTTTTTTTGTTATTTAGAGTTCTTCTTTCTTCTTTGGTTTAAAGTGTGAAGGAAAGTGAAAGTTGAAATTCTTGAGGAGTTGAAATTTAAAGGATAAGTTATAGAATTAAGGTAAGGTGACTGATCTATTTTGTTCTCCTTATATATGAATTTGAGAAAGAATTGTGGATATGTTGTTATTGAGAACTCAAGAGGTGGTGAGTTCAATAATTGATTACTACAACAAAAGGGATTTAGGGCTGATTTGTGGACTGTTTTGTATGTATATGTTGTGGGCTGCCAGGTTGATGTTGGGGAAAGGTATAATTTGTTGGTATTGAAATATGGAAGAATGGTGTCGTGGTACACCACCGAACTAATAGTTGTATACGTCTGTTGACCATTTTATTTTGTGTATTTTTTGGAGGGTGTAATGAACCCAAAATTATGTTGGGGGATCTTATTAGAATATGTATGGTATGTGGATGTAATTGGAGAAGAAAAAGGTTAAAATAACACCCTTGATTGATAAATTAAGGGATTACTGCCCGGCCAATGTTTTGGTGAAGTTAAATAGCCCAAATGTGTCGATTGGTTGCTAATATTAGTTTACCATATGTTGTATTGTAGATAAGTAATCCAAAAGGCGGGAAGTCAAGTTGGGTTAGTATCGGAGTTGTACGACCAGGTATGTAAGACATACTCTATTTTGCACTCTTGGGCATGAAATCGGACATTTGTTCCATCAAGTAGGCTTCCAATGTTATCCTATAACAAGTGATACACAATAGTAGCATATTATATCCCATGTTGCCAATGAACTTATTTCCACTCTCTAACATGTTAAAACACCTTAATACATGCTTATTATTAAGCCTGCACGTCTATTTTCACTGGAAAATTTTAGAGTTTTCTGTTTAATCAAATAAGACCCATGTGTTATTTTTAGCTCCTAAACACTTCATTTGTGTTCCAATAGCTCCCTACCTAATTGTTGTTGCATTAAGTGCCCATTTACATGTCTCTTATTGGTAGATTATTGTTTTAGGGTACCATAATGTTATGACCACCAATGTAACAATCTCAATGGCTAAATAAACTAAGTAACTCAAATCTGTATTAAACAGGTGGAAGCTTAGGGGCATAATCTTAGCATGGGCTGATTCCGATACCTTATATATGGGTGGAAGTTCAGGGGCGTAAGCCTAGCATAGGCCGATCCTAAACTATCTATTTACCACTGATCAGCTGGTCATTGTATTATATGACTTACAAAGATTATGAAGTAAGAAAGGTAAAATGAAGAAAGGAATGTAATGTACCTGACCCTACAAATATATAAAGGTGGTCTACTAGAACTATTTGTACACTTATATCCGATTTTCGTTGTGCTCCTATATCATGTGTGGTTACTTTTAGCCTTACCTATTCAGTACATACTTTCGTACTTATTCCCCTTATGGGGTATCTATATTTCATGCTGCAGGCATAAGTGCTTCAGCAGATACACCTTGTCAGTAGGAGCCCAGGATATCCAGCAGCTATTGGTGAGCTTCAAATTGATTCAGGGCTTTTCGAGTCTATTTTATATATTTTGTTATGGTACAGTAGCCAAGAGTAACGCGGGGATTTGTCTCGACCTTAACTAGATGTTTATGTATCTTTTAGAGGCTTTGTAGACCAATGTAAAGTTAAGCATGGTAGTATCTTGTCTTTTAGATATGATGGTCCCAACGGCCAAGTCTTGTGTATGTAATTTTGTGCTTGCCTACGTAGTTATTCTCATTGATGCATTATATCATATTTGTCAGAACCTGTGGTTGTCCTAGTTACATGCATAAGAAGCACAAGGTTATGGATTGGTTCTCTCGGGGCTTTACGGCTGGTGCCTATCCGCCCCAATAGGATTTGAGGCATCACAATCACTATGAATGAAAGTAATAAATACCCTTCTTCTTGTTGACATTTTTTTATAAAAAATTTCAAAGTTAGTGAAAGTTTCATGCTTATAAGTGTGAAACATTACTCACGTAAATCTAGATAAATCATCAATAATAACAATCATATTTTTTTTCACCAATGCTGGCTATTTTGGTTTGACCAAATAGATCCATGTGGATAGTTTGAAGAGGTTTGGTGGGGATAACAATATATTTGACTTTAAATAATATTTGAGTATATTTACCAAGTAAACAGGTATCACAAATGTGATCCTTCACAAACTTCAACTTTGATAGATCGTTCATCAATTCAAGTTTAAAGATCTTTTCAATAGCATGAATGCTAGAATTCCTAAGCTTTCTGTGTCATAACCAGGGATCTCTAGTTTGAGAAGTAAGGCACAATAGGATAGCAAAATTAGTATTATTCAAAAGATAAATATTATCGACGCCATCACCAACGAGAGTGATTTTCCTTTTTTCACGTTTGATAGAGCAATTACCGATATTGAATGATATATCAAATCCAGTATCATAGAGTTGGGTTGATGCGTAATAGGTTATATTTAAGTCTATCCACCAGGTCAACTTCAATTAGTTCACATAAAGATTTAATTTTTTCAAAGCCTGCTCCTACAACTTCTTCTTTGGGATTATATCCAAATCTAACAGATCCACTATCAATTTTTGTTATGGTGCTAAAATTTTTCTTTCTTTTCAATCATATATCTAGGACATCTATTGCCTGTTACCTATATTTCCTTTCTGTAGTTTTTGCAGGCATGTTCTTACAAGATCAGAATATTAGTTTTGTTTAGGTACCCAAGTGTTCTTGGGTCCTTGAGGATTAGATGCATTTTTTTTTGTTCTCCAAATCTATGGTCCTTTAGATTGTTGTTTGTAGTTATGTAATTTGTGCCTTTTTTTTACAGGAGTAGCAAATTGGTCCATAATAAGAGAAGGGGTCTTTGCAGAGATAAAAGAGTAAAAGGAAAATGTAGATTTAGCTTTCAAAAATTGGACTTGACAGAGTTGTGACTTGGTGATTTTCTGAAGTTGTTTAGCTACATCTTAAGGCCACTAAGTTCTTATTGAGGCAAGCTAATTTCTATTTGGCTTGGTTCAAGTTGAATCTGTCAGTTTCTTCTTTCTTCTTCAATTTTCTTTTTTAAAAGAGTTTGCAAATTTTTCTTTTCTTGAGCAATTTTGTTGTATTTATCAATAAACTTCTAAAGTTCATCAATTATCATATCAAGATTTTATTGTATCATATTGCAGTTATGATAGTTAAAGAGTCTAACCTTACTGAATTCATCTATAGCCATGAAACATATATTGGTGATTTCTGTGTTGTCCTTAGTTTTATTTTCATCACTTCATGTGCCAAAGTTTTTATTTTTCTTAGATGATCTTCTTCTTAGTTCAGGATAATTTTATTTGATATGGATAGGTTTGCCACAATGATAACAACGATCATTATTTCTTGAGAAATCATTATTCATAAAGGTTTGTTGAGGCCTCTTCTATCTTTGCCTTAGAGTGTGCCTGAATCCACAATTTATGAGGGTTATTCCTTTATTATTTCCTTCATCTGTGTTTTCGTCTTCTCTCGAGGTCACGACACTGAAGGCTATAGGTTTTTTTTCTCCTTTTTGTTATACCTGTTAATATGATTTTGTTCATATGCAAGAAGATTACCTCACAGCTCATCGTATGTTATGTTATGGAGATCTCTATCCTCTTGAATGGTTGTCTTGGTCTCTAATGATTTTGGAAGACTTCTTACCAGTTTCTTAACTTGAAGAATGTTTGATTAGATCATCCCTAGGGACTTGAGTTCACAGACAATTTTGCTGAAATGTCAGAACATTGATTCCACTCCTTCATTATCCACTATTTTGAAAAGTTCATATTTGTTAAATAGAGCACTTATTCTGGCTTCATTTACTTTAGTGGTACCTTCTTAAGTTACTTCAAGTTTGTCCCAAATCTTCTTGTCCTTTTCGCAGGTTGATATCTTATCATATTTTGCTCCACTAACTACACAGTAAAGCAAACTTATAGCTCAAGCATTCATTTTAATTACTTCTAATTTTTCCTTTGTGATTTCAATATCATCCGTGTTGCTGTACTCCTTTTTCTTTTATTTGTCCTTTAGTCTGGGTATAGGTTCATGTCCTTTCTTGATAACTACCTAAGTATGAAAGTTGATTGACTACAGAAAGATTATTAATCTATTCTTCTAGTGCAAGTAGTGTTACCCATTCGCGTAGGGTGGCCTTATCAATGAATTTCCATCTTGAAAAAGTGCTCCTGAAATTTGTTAATTGGCCATTTGATCTTTACTTACGTGCGGTTAAGTGACTCTTTAATTTGAGACCTGCTCTAATAACAATTGAAATTCAAGAGGAGGGGTGAATTGAAATCTTTTTTGAGTCAACTGATCAATATAATCACTTGACTCCCCTGAAGATTAGTATAAACAATAAGCTTGAGATAAATTAAAGGCAGGAAATAAAGTATAAAAGAAGACATAGAATTTTATATTGGTTCGAATAATCAGTATGGTGTCTATTTCAGTCCCCCTAAGTTGCAAGGATTTCCTTGAGAGTTTGACGTGAAATTTGAGTTACATCATAAATGGACAAGTCCTGGATCTGAACTTAACACTGTTCAGTTTTTGTGACATAGTCTCAACTAGTATAACTAAGAATTGACTCTATCTTTTCTTTCTATAACTATTGTAAAATGAAAAAGCTATAAAGCTTTAGGAAGATCTAAAAGATGAGATATAATTGTAGTTTTAGTGAAGTTTCACATAAATTATTCTATTCTCTATGCACTTATATAGTCTTCATATTTTGCTGCTTCTTTGCTCTAAAAGAAAAATTCAAGGGAGTTTATTTCAATCAATGATTTGTATTGATTCCTTGATTGAGGATTCATATCATTAGCACGTTTATATCTGATATGTCTGTGCGTGTAATATGTTCTTTCTTTTCTAGATTGGTGGATCATATTCATACACATCTATATAAGATATGTCCGTGTGGAGAATATGATCTACTTTCTTTCTTGGTCATCATAAGATTTTCCCTAGTGTTGATTTGCTCATTTTCGTAATCAGTGCTCAATCATTGATTATTGAAATCCTTGATTGCTCTTGTTTGAATCTTTATTTTAGTTCTTTCCAAACTTAGTCTGAGATCTTCATTGGTTGCTCCTTATGTGAATATTTTCTGATTTCATACATTGAGTTCCTCCAAGGTAGGTCCTATATGTTTATTTTGTTAGTTTGTCATTGTTAAAATATATTAGGCAATTATAGAAGGCTTAACATATATGTTCTTAATGAATTAGTTAGGAATTTTTTTAGACATGCAATTTCGATTCTCAAATTCGTGTTTGTATTTTCTATTTTTAGAACAATATTTTTGTAAGAAAAATACTTTAGAGAATACAAAGAAATAGAAATCTATATATTCAAATTAAAATTCTCTTTATGCTTTTCAAAACGGGATTTATTAATAACACTGTCACAAATTTTCTAATTATCTTTAACTTCAATTGATTCTTTTGAGAAAACATACTTAATTGCTCAATAAAGTACTTATTAAGGAATAATGAACTCAAAAATTTAACATAAGACGAACAAAGTCTTCTTAGGTTTTCTGTATTTCTCAATGTGTTTTTCATTATAGAAAGGACGCAATTTATGATATTGGCAGCTTTGAGATGGGAGGGAGAGTTTCTTTATATAGACTAATTAATACTCACTCCTAGGGATGAGCGTTCGGTTAATTCAATTCGATTTGTGAAATTATACTTGATTTTTTGATTTATGATTTGGTGAAATTACAAATCAAAATTGAACTGAAATAATTTCGGTTCGATAGGGTTTTTGCAAATTCAATTCATTTTGTTTCAGTTTGGTTTTCCAATTTAAATATAATCATAGAGGCTTTTAATTTTCTTGTGACTTTCTATGATTGAATTTTTTCATAGCTTTCTTAATATTTTTTTTAATAGCATTATCCACAAATACTTTACTGTAATAGGTAACAACTACAACAAACAATGATGTCCACTTTTCAGAGTAGACTACAAAGATCATAAAGGGAAATAGGTGAACTAGAATAAGTGTAACCAAAAGAAAAGATGAAACTTGAAGGTAGGAAAGAAAAAAAGGAAAGAGGTGGTATTATGGGTTGTGGTGTCAGCTGCCATCCATGGTCCGACGACGATAGTGGTTTGAGTTCTGATCATCATTTCATCGGCAATGGTTATGAGATCAGAGAAGAGACGAGAGTGAGAGAAACGGTGTCTTGAGTGTGAGTCTCTGTTATGTGATATTAGGGAAGTTAGGGTTGGATAAATGGTAATGGGTTGGGTATGAAATTGGGCCTGGTACCTATTGGGTTGGGAGTTGGGTATACAATATGTATACTAATATAGTAATATACTATTTATATAAATTTTAATTTTTCGATTTAAACGATTTTTTTAAAAACCCCAAAATCGAATCGAATAATTAAAATTTTTAAATTTCGAAACCGAAACTGGCCAAAAACATAAAAAAAACAAAATTAAATTTTAATTTTGATTTGTTTTTTCAGTTTGAATCAAATTATTCCCAGTCCTACTCACTCCGTCCATCTTTACTTGCCTATTTTTCTATTTTGGATTGTCCAACAATATTTGTCCAGTTTATAAAATCAATGGAGAATTTACCTATTTCTACTCATTTTACCTATAGCAATAAATATGATTCATTGTCTAATGCATTTTTCATAGCATTAAATATCTTATATTCAAAGGATAATGTGATAAAATTATTCCTATCTTTTATTATTTCTTATTTCTAGTGTCAATTGAAAAATGACCAAATAAGGATGAATGGAGGGAGTAATATTGATACAAAATTTAAGTTTGGCACAACTACTGCCTTATATACTAATTGATAATATTAATACACTATTTAAGTTTGACACATCTACTTTCTTATAGACTTTAAAATTACTCTTAAGACCTTTATATTTACACGGCTCGCTGTTGTTTCTCTATTACTTTCTTGATCTCATTTTAGTTGATCACTTACAATTTACATTTAACTTAAGAAATCATAAATAAAGTAGTTAATTTCACTAATTCATCCTTTATCTATATTGCTGGATATTAATAGCATTTATGAAAAAAAAATATTTATATTAAAGAAATAGCATAGGGCATATGAATAAAATTGGAAAATTGTCACCTATGCGTTTTCGGATCGAGCGGAAATTTTTTTGTTAGAAAAGATTGACAAAGAAGTTACTCCTGTTGTTCCATTTTACATGGCCATGTTGACTTATCACTTCACTTAAGAAAATATTTATCGAGAGTTTATTTTACTAAATCAACTTTATTAATTATGTTTTGAAAATCTAAATTCGATTATTAATACTTTATATAGTCATTAAAGGATAGGGGTGATATTGGAGAAACATGATAAACTTCTTTTGATTTCATAAATTGGATAAGTAAATTGAAACGACTATTTTAACATGAAGACGAAGTAAAATAAAACAGAAGGAGTATAAATTTGTTTAGACTTCCAAAGAATATTAATTATAGGGGTAAAATAGATGTTAGCGAAAATGTGAAATAAGAACAAGAGAAAGACACAAAGATTTAACGTGGATTGGATCCAAATGATCCTAGATCCATCAGAGAACAACTGCCTTTATATTAATAAATAAAGGGGAGCGATCTCATATACATCTGAGAGAATTATTTCTCAACTCTCTACTCTTACAATAAATTTAACTATGATTTTTGGGTGGTTTTAACAATGAAAAATGATGATCCTTTTATAGATGACCAAACTTGGCCTGCAAGCACAAATAAGAAAAGAAAACATAAATACAAAACTTTTTCTCCACAAATTCTTACTTGCTCTCTAGGTTCATTTTCTAGCCAAGTAAATTGGCACATGAAATTTTTTTCCACATGGGCTTGACCCCATAAAGAATAACCAACTCTTTGAATCTCCACCTTGACTTGCGTTCTGAACATGCATATGAACAACTCCGATCAAAACTTCTAAGTTTACTGGACAACTCCATTGTAAGAAACAAGAAGAATTAATCTTTGTTAAACATACCAGCTCTACATAGCAGTTATTCTCCATGAGTTGCATCAGTTGATGCATACTCCTACTACGTCCTTATAGTTTGAAAACTTGACGAGCGGGACTATCTTGATCAATATGTCTAAAGCGTTATTACTGTGATAAACTTTGCAACCTTGATAGTTACCTTTTCAACAACATCTCAAGTGAAATGAGTGCTGACATCAATGTATTTGGGCGCTCATGAAATCTTTGATTTTTAATCAAACGAATAAAACTTTGACTATCACATCTTAGAGTTGATTCTAGCTATGCCAAAATGTATTCTACCACCAAATATTTCAATCAGATAGCTTCTTTACTGCCTCTGTTATTGTCATATATTCTACCCCTATTGTAGATAAAGCTTCAATCGACTGTGAAGCCAATTTCCAACTAACAACACTGCTAACAAAAGTAAAGATGTATTCAATTATGCACCTTATTCTACCAAGATCCCCTATATAGTCAGAATCCACATAGCCGAGAATAAAAATACCTTCACCTTTTTAAAAGGTTAGACCAACATCAAAAGCTCCTTTAAGATATCTCATCATCCACTTCACAACTTTCCAATGTCTCTTTCCTCGGTTGGTCATGTATCTATTTACCACACTTACTAATTGAGAAATATCTAAACGTGTACATGCTATAACATAAATAATGCAAGCAACTGCGCTAGCATAAGTAATCTTTGACATATGCTCTATCTCATCCTCATACTAAGGCATTTGTAACTCCAAAAGTTTAAAAGAAAGAGATAATGATGTACTTACAAGTTTACAAAAATTCATATTGAATCTCTCAAGGATCTTTTCAATATAACTCTTCTGAGAAATATACACAATATCGTCTCCTATTAAAATCTCCATTTCAAGGTTTTTCTTTACAGATCCTAAATTCATCATGTCAAATTTCTTGCTTAGTAATTTCTTCAAAACATTTATCTCTGTGATGTTGTTAGCAGCAGTAAGAATACAACCAATATATAATAGTAAGTAAATCATTGAATCACCAAACATATTATTGTAATACACACAACTATCAAATGCACTCCTTCAAAATTCATGTATAGTTATGAATCTATTAAGCCTCTTATACCATTGTCTAGGGGATTGTTTTAAACCATACAAAAACTTCTTCAATTGTCATACATGATTTTTTTCCCCTCAGCTAGGAAATATTCATGCTGAATGTAATGCCCGAATCTAGTACCCGAAATACTACACAATGCTCATGACCCTGAAGGACCACAAACTAATCCATGATTTATATCTGTACCTGTATACTGCATAATATACTATATAAATGCAAAAGCATAAACTAAAAGGCCATATTGTTCAAATCTGTAACATAACTGATAAATCATAACATATGGATGGGGTATGAAATACCCTAAATACTGAAATAACTGTCTGAAAATAATAGTTTGCAAAGCCTCTAACTGACTGAACTATCTGAATAAGGAGTTGATGGGACATGTCCCCAAATAACTCCAACTAATAAATTAATTAATGAGATGATAAAATAATGATAATGTCCTCGAAAGATAAGGACTCACTGCTACTCTGACTTCTGAGACTAGGATGCTACTGATTCTCTGGAGCTCGTGTCGCTGAACCTAGATATAAGACACCATAGCGCAAATGCGTCAGTACTTTGAATGTACTAGTATGCATGTGAGGTATGCTAAATGCATGGAGTTCATATGGATGAACTATATTGGCTAACTGACTAATATGAACGTGAGAATACATGCATGAATACACAATAACTATATCTGAGATCATGATAACATGAGTTTACGGATAATGAACATGACTGATAACTAAGTTCTGATGATTGATATAACTGATAACATGAGTGGCTATATCTGATAGTCCTAAATCTGATGAAACTAGCTGAGTTCCGTACTATTCTGTGTTGGTTGTATCTGACAGTCCTAAATTCAGTAACTGAAACTGTGGGAAGTAGTTATCTAACCGACATGCCCCTAATATGCTATTATGGCTAAGTTGGGGTCCAATCTGTAACCCCAATTGGAAGGGTGTCAATACCGCACCACTGGTACGGACAATCTATAAGCAACCCTCATAGAATAGGTAAATCTAGTGAGAGCAATGGGAACCCTCATATAACAGGTTATGCTAGCTCATCTACCCTCATATATCAGGCTATGATGTCTCAACCTACACTGGCTATGTAGTTCAGGAATGCAAGGATTGCTTCTACGAATCACACCCTCATATAACATGTGAGTTCCAATATTTGGATTCACTCGGTGCTAATTCCTACACCAATCTGTATAGACACTGAACATAGATTACTGGACTGAATTGCACCAAATTAACTGAATTCTGTTGATTGATGGAATAGTACTGAGATTACTGAATTACTAAGATTTTCTAAGTCACATGACTGACTGAGTTCTATGGATCATGGATTGACTGAGGATATCATGAAAACATGACACTAAATCTAGGCACACAACTATATTTTTTGGGCACAAGTATGCCAAGGACTCGATGGAAGGAAATTGACAAGGCATTACATTCTTGAATACATGACTAACATCAACAATCCATAATACAATAATTGAATATATTTCATGAGCATTTGGTTATCATAGCTTGGTACATGAATAATATAGCATGTATACATAGCATAATTTCATAAGGCTAACTCATGAGCAATCCAACAAACCAATTTCAATACATAAAAATAACATGGAAGTCATTTTGGATCACAATTTAGCTATAGTGCATAATTTCTATCCTTTTAGGCATTTTATCAAATACCTTGCATGCACCCTTAGGGCATAGGCCTAATCATCAAATTGACACTTTATAAATAACTCAATTTATGGATTTCACTCACTTGCTAATGTATTTTCATGAAAAACAAATAAATATTCTAACTTGGGAATCATATAACAAGATAAACATAGTTACAACCAACTCACAACATAAATATCATGTTTCATAATTTAAAATAGGGTTCTTGAGCTTTATGGATGAAAGGAATCCATAAATCAACACAACACATACCTTAGTTCTTTATTTAGCGAAGATTGACAGAGAGAGTTTCTTGAAATTGAATCCCCAAATGAAACCCTAGCTTGTTCTTGAGAGAAAATTGAGAGAAACTAATTTATTTTGGGTGAAGAATGGCTAAATCACATGTTATTGGGCTTAAATAGGGGTGGGAAATTGACCCTTTTAACCCTGAACGCATCTTTTAAAATTGGTGAAAATTTCTTAACCTGGACCCCTGGCGCGACGCAGCGCTATCGCGCCATGTCACTGGAATTTGACAATTGGGAAATTGGGGGATGATGCAACGTGGAGCCATCGCGTTGCTACTTCGTTTGCAACCTAGAACTTTGGTGCGGCATGGAGAAATTACGTTGAGACACTGGAAAAAGAACAATTGCCATTTTTGCTTGTGGCGTGATGTGCCACTGACTAATATGGCGCTGTTTTATGAGGGAAACTTGGAATAGTCGTAACTTCTTTCCCGGTTATCAGGTTAGGGCAAATCTTATATCGATGGAAAGCTTATTGAATTCCTCATGGAATAAACATCATTCAATTTAGAAGCTAATACTTGACATTCTTGGGATGAAATTAGTTAAGAAACTTTAGGGTATTACACTGATCCATATAGATTGTCTTTTCAAGATCACCATATAAAGAAGCAATTTTGACATCAAGTTGTTGAAGATCCAAGTCAAATTTGGGAAACCAATGCTAGTAGCATGCAAATTAAGCTATGTTTCATGACTGAAGAGATGATCTCATTATAGTTAATTTCCTCTTTTCGACTAAAACCTTTCACAACCAATCTTGTCTTGAACCTAACATTTTCCACTTTTGAAATTCCATATTTCTTTCTGTAGACCCATTTACTTTAAACTATCCTCTTTTCATTTGAACTTTAACTAAGACTCATGTCAAATTCTTGTAAATAGACTCCATCTCTTTCTTCAAGGCTAATTGCCATTGTGCAGAATCTTTACCAAAAGTTGCTTAAATATATGAGGAGAGCTCAAGATCCTTATTCTCTTCTACTGAAGCTACAGGTGCATATCCAATCAGATTTTCTTGATCTATAAAGCATTTTAATTTTTTATCTGTCTTTTGTTCCTTTCCTTCATAATTGTGTATGGTTCATTGACAACAAGTTCTTTAAGATCTACATCTTTTGACTCATCAACTTTAGTCTATTGATCCTTATCCTTGGTAAGATCTTCCAGTAGCTCCACCTACTTGTTCTTCTTATTTCTTATTGACTCTATAGAAATTCTATAAGGATCAAGTACAGAGGTTTTATCGAAGATAACATCTCTAGTAACTATAAAACTGAGTAAATACAAACACCAATTTTGTACCCTTTTACTCCATCCACATACACTACGGGTATGGCTTTTTTAGCCCTTAATTCAATCTTTCCTTCTTTAATATGAAAATAAGTTAGACACCCAAATATTCACAAGTATGAATAGCTAAAAGGTTCACCTGATATAACTCATTTGGAGTCTTAAAGTCAATCATTAATGCGGAGATCAATTGGCAATATGAGAAACAATGTAAACTACTTCAGCCCAAAACACTTGGACATTTGGGCTTGTAGGAGAATATAATGAGCCCTTTCAAGAAGAACTGTTTGCATCCTCTCGACAACTTCATTTTGTTGTGGGGTGTGCTTGGCTGTCTTATGTTTTGAGATCACATGAACCTTGCATAAATTATTAAACTCTTCAGAACAAAACTCTAAGCCACTGTCTGTGTGAAGATACTTGATTTTTCATTCTGTTGATTCTCAATCAATATATTTTACTCCTTAAACTCTTTAAAAGCATTATTTTTGCCTTCAAGAAATGCACTCAAACCTTTTGTGAAAAATTATCACTGAATGTGAGAGGATACATCTTTCCTTCTTTCAATGGAAGCTTAGAGGGACCCCATAAATTTGAATAATGTAGTTTAGTACCCCTCTTATTATGTGCTTACTAATGCTGAAGTTGACCTTCTTCTGCTTCCATAGGATGCAAAGCCCATAAAATTTAAGTATGTTAATCTTCTCGCCATTCAAAATATGTCAATTGCTCAGCATTGAATAAAGTTTACATACGATAAACTTGAGAATTTGTTCTCCGTTTTCTTATTATTCCACAACATTCCACCGTGTCCATATATAACAGTAGGGGTGGGTAATTAGAGTCTTATTCATATTTCTATACTACTGCAGTCATACATATATAATCCTATTCCTACACAATTAGGATATAATATGATTTTGCATATGGTAGTATAGGAATCCTAGTTCTAGTTACACACGGTAGTTTAGAAATCCTAGTTCTAGGTGTATTTGTCTAATATCCCCCCTTAATACTTGTAACGCCCCAGAAAAATGGGTCCCGGAGCGTCACATGGTGCTTGAGGCTACAAGTAGCCCCAAGTTAACCCTTTGAGCCATTTTCATTCAGTTCAACACAAATCAACGAGGTTTTCATAAATAACCCTCAAATATCAACAGAGTAATCATCATCTAAGAATAAAAGAATTTCAGAAAGATAACAAAATACGACTTATTAGTCAACTCCCAACATCTATACTAGTCTAACAAGCCTTTAAGAAAATCAACAAAACCAGCGAGCCATTGAGACATGCCCCAACTGACTCAAACTCAGTTATCAAATGTAAATAATTCCGTGAAACCAACATCAGACATCACGTCCTCGGAACATGAGGACTCACCACAACAGAGGATATAGAACAACGTGCCCAAAGAATCACTGTCGAACCTGGAGCTGAGCACCTGAACCTACATTCTGAGAAAATGCAGTCCACATCCGAAGATGTGGGTCAGTACCTTGGAAAGGAACCGAGTATATGGGGATATATGCAGTTGTATAAACATCATCATCATAAATATTTATAAGAAATATGCAGGATGTATGAAAGACTCACTTAGCCCGAAGAAAATTATCATAATCATAAGAGGATGAAATAAGTACAATAACACATGTGAGTCATTATATAATTTGTCAATCACTTTCATTTCATCAAGAATATTAATTCTCATAATGTAAATATCATTTAAATCTTTTGAAAGAATAACTTTCACAATTCCACTTTCAAATCACTTCACCATTCACCATAGACACAAGGAAACAAACACACACTGGGAGATCCTATAACCGACATAAACCATGTGAGCTACATGGAGTCCAACGTACAACCCACGTTGGGGAGAGCCGTCCTATCCTTGCCATCGAAGTAGGACTATTGATTTCAAATCCACACAAACTAGTGATCACTATATAAATCAGCCTCAGGCTCACTCTTATGGGGGCACGTAGTTCTAAGGAAGTAAGATCGCTTTATACCTCCTACTCGGTGCTAAAGATTTTTCCCGAACTTAGCTCTGATCATTTCAAAGACAATCTACAACAAAACAATTTCAGTAATATATAAATATACATTGGGAGCCATCATGCTTCCCATCTATCAAAATCAACCATGTTGTGGATTTCTTTCACACTCGAGTTCAAAACAACTCCATTAAGACTAAAAGGTCAAATCATTCAAAATATCTCAAATATTCAACATCAACGTGCTTATAACACACACTTTCTCAAAAAAACACAATTTTCAATGGGGATTCACGACCCAAATAACAAAATCATGATAAATATCATTCAAGATTCATGCTTTATATCTCCACACATGTAAATTCATCTTTCAAAATCATAAACACTAAGATTTCATAATAATCATCATAAGATATGGGTTCATGCTTCAAATTCATAAAAATCAAATAAAAATCATGCCTTTGTAAAGAAAATTACTTTTGGGCACAAGAACGAAAGAGAGTTTTTGTTGAAAAATCCCACATACCTTGAATGATGAACTTTAGATCGATACTCGTTTTTGAGATATTAATCGTGCCTTTGAATGATGGTTCTTGGAGTTCTTGTACTAGGAACTTGGAATCTTGAATAAATTTGCAGAATTAATGGTGAACTTTGGAGGTACTTGTAGTTGGATGTAGGAGCTTAGGATTTTCTTTTTGAGGGAGTTTGATGAAATATAACATATAATGCTTCTAATAGGCTTTAATATAGTGTTTGGATGGATTTTGGGTGAGGAGGAATGACCAAAACGCCCCTAAAAATCAAAAAGATTCTCGAATTTGTCCTTTGGTGGACTATTTTGATAGTTTGAAGTAGATCAAACATAACATTTTACTCCGATATTCAAATTAGATGAAACCAATTTCATTAGAAAGGGGACTCTCATATCTTTCTATTGATACATAGTATCTCACCCATATCATTATGTACGAGGAGTTATGATTGTTTGAAGTTGACCCAAAAATTCACTTTTGATAGGCTGAAGTAGATCGATCATAAATTTTTGTTCCGATAGACAAATTAGATGAAACTAATTTCATTGGAAAGAAGACTCGTGGAGCTTTCCATTGATATATATTAGAACACTCAGATCATTATGTACAAGGAGTTATAATCATTTAAAGTTGGAGCAAAAATACGCCAGGCTTCAGTACTTTTTCCTGCACGTTTTACTGTTCACTACTATTCACAGTTCGATCGAAATGTTCATAACTCGTCGCTCGGGTGTCCGTTTTGGATGATCCATATATCGTTGGAAATCTTATTTGATACTCTATGTAATGGTGGGTCATAATCTAAGATATTTTGCACGGAAAATTTATAATTCATTCTAGAAGATAGAACCCAACACGTTTATGCACAAAATTTCAATGAAAAATTTCCCGGGGTATTACATCATCCCCCCCTTGGAAACATTTATCCTTGAATGATGCTAGACATGCCAAGATTAGATAGGGAATAGATCATACAGCTGAAACCATTCGTTAGACTCATCACCACATCCTTTCTCACTCCGAATGCAACATAGAATGCATAAATTCAAGAAACTACAGCTGAACACATAATAAATGATAGCTGAACTGCTGCAACTTTTATCAAAAGTGTATGATTTAGGAAAGAACGGTACCTTTGGCTTGATTGGATTTTACGGAAAATAGGTGCGGGTACTTGGATCTCATATCCGCCTCAGCTTCCCAAGTTGCACCCTCAACAGATTGGTTTCGCCACAACACCTTGACCAAGGGAACTTCTTTGTTCCTTAGTCTTCGGACACTGAAATCAAGAATCTCAACAGAAATCTCATCAAAAGAAAGATTTTCTTGAATGTCAACACTCACAGAGGAATCCACTACCACAGCATCGCTAATATGCTTTCTAAGCATGGAGACATGGAATATTGGATGAACAGAGGACAACTCGGAAGGCAACTCGACTTCATAAGATACCTTACCAACACGGCTAAGAATTTTGTAAGGACCGATATAACGGGGACTAAGCTTCCCCTTCTTTCCGAATCTCTTCACCCCCCTCATGCGTTAAATTTTCAGATACACTAGGTCACCAACTTCAAACTCAAGGTCTCTTATTCTAACGTCTGCATATGACTTCTGACGACTCTGCACAGTTGTCAACCTTTCCCTAATCAACTTAACTTTTTCCATAGCCTCAAATACCAAATCAGGACCACTCACAGCCACTTCACCCACCTCGAACCAACCTATGAGTGATCTACACTTCCTCCTATATAAGGCTTCAAACGGAGCCATGCCAATACTAGAGTGGAAACTGTTATTGTAAGTAAACTCTATCAACGGTAAGTGATCATCCCAACTTCCCTTAAAGTTAAGTGCACAAGCTCTCAACATTTTCTCTAAGGTCTGATAGTCCGCTCAGCCTGACCATCGGTCTGCGGATGAAAAGCAGAACTCAAAAGCACTTGGGTACCAAGACCCTTCTAAAAAGCTTTCCAAAATTGCGAAGTGAACTGAATACCCCTATCCGAAATGATAGACAAGGGAAATCCATGTAGTCTGACTAGCTCTTGGATATACAATCTAGCATAATACTCAGCAGTATATGAAGTATGAACAGGCAAGAAATAAGCATACTTAGTCAACCTATCAACCACAACCCAAATGGAATCATGATGGCGTCGGGAAGGAGGTAAACCAATCACGAAGTCCATATTTATCTCTTCCCACTTCCAGATGGGAATACTAAACTCTTGCATCATACCACCAGGTTTTTGGTGTTCAACCTTAACCTGTTGGCATGTTGCACACTTAGCTACAAACACTGTTATATCTTTCTTCATGCCACTCCACCAATATATTTCCCGCAAGTCTCGGTACATCTTAGTGGCACCAGGATGAAAAGAATATCGCACCCTATGTGCTTCTGCCATAATCCTCTGTCTTAGATCATCAACATTTAGGACACATAATCTACCCTGCAATCTCAACATACCATCTCCCCCTTGGGAGAAAACCTCTACTTTTTGGTCCTTGACTGACTCCTTCAGTCTGACCAAACTATCATCTAAGTATTGCTTTTTCTTCACTTCCGAAACCAAGGAGGATTCGGAACTACTCTGAACCCCTATACTACCTTCAGCAGAGTCAAACAACCTAACCCCCAATCTAGCCAAACGATGTACATCATGAGCCAACTCTTTCTTACCTTCTGCCACATGTGAAACACTACCCATGGACACACTACTTAGGGCATCCTCTATAATATTGGCCTTGCCCAGATGGTACAACACACTTATATCATAGTCCTTTAATAATTTTAACCATCGTCTCTACCTAAGATTCAATTCTCTCTGGGTAAACACATACTGCGGACTCATATGATCAGTGAAAACTCAATGGGTCAGCGGGTTAAGGTTGCTGACCATTAGTATTTCTTCTCGCTCGGTGTGAAGGCATATTTTTGAAAGAGGAGAGCATGAATCAATAGCAAAGAGATACACTTTAAGCACGATAGACTTCTGAAAGAAAGAATCACACTTTTTCCTAAAACATATTGCAGCCTATTGCTCATAGATGTGGCACGCTACACACCGATGATCAAGACTCTACTTAACGTGGCTTGTCAGACTCCCTAGGACACCTTAAAGCCTTAGGCTCTGATACCAAGTTTATAATGCCCCAGAAAAATGGGTCCCGGAGTGTCACACGGTGCTTGAGGCTATGAGTAGCCCCAAGCTAATCCTTTGAGCCATTTTCATTCAGTTCAATATAAATCAACGGGGTTTCCATAAATAATCCTCAAATATCAACAAAGTAATCATCATCCAAGAATAAAATAATTTCAGAAAGATAACAAAATACGACTTATTAGTCAACTCCCAACATCTATACTAGTCTGACATGCCTCTAAGAAAATCAATAAAACCAGCAAGCCATTGAGACATGCCCTAACTAACTCATACTCAGTTATCAAATGTAAACAATTTTGTGAAACCAACATCAGACATCACGTCCTCGGAACATGAGGACTCACCACAACAGAGTATGTAGAACAACGTTCTTGAAGAATCACTGTCAAACCTAAAACTGAGCACCTAAACTTACATTTCGAGAAAATGCAGCCCACATCCAAAGATGTGGGTCCGTACTATTGAAAGAAATCGAGTATATAGCGGTGTATGCAGTTGTATAAACATCATTAAGACCAAAAGGTCAAATCATTCAAAATATCTCAAATATTCAACATCAATGTTCTTATAATGCACACTTTCTTAAAAAACATAATTTCCAATGGGGATTCACTACCCAAATATCAAAATCATGATAAATATCGTTCAAGATTCATGCTTTATATCTCCACACATGTAAATTCATCTTTCAAAATCATAAACATCAAGATTTCATAATAATCATCATAAGATATGAGTTCACGCTTCAAATTCGTAAAAATCAAATAAAAATCATGCCTTTGTAAAGAAAATTACTTTTGGGCACAAGAATGAAAGAGAGTTCTTGTTGAAAAATCCCACATACCTTGAATGATGAACTTTAGATCGATACTCATTTTTGAGATGTTAATCGTGCCTTTGAATGATGGTTCTTGGAGTTCTTGAACTAGGAACTTGGAATCTTGAATAAATTTGTAGAATTAATGGTGAACTTTGGAGGTACTTGTAGTTGGATGTAGGAGCTTAGGGTTTTCTTTTTGAGGGAGTTTGATGAAACATAACATATAATGCTTCTAATAGGCTTTAATATAGTGTTTGGACGGATTTTGGGTGAGGAGGAATGACCAAAACGCCCCTAAAAATCAAAAAGATTCTCGAATCTGTCCTTTGATGGACTGTTTTGATAGTCTGAAGTAGATCAACCATAACATTTTACTTCGATATTCAAATCAGATGAAACCAATTTCATTAGAAAGGGGACTCTCATATCTTTCCATTTATATATAGTATCTCACCCGTATCATTATGTACGAAGAGTTATGATTGTTTGAAGTTGACCCAAAAATTTACTTTTGATAGGCTGAAGTAGATCGATCATAAACTTTTGCTTCGATAGAAAAATTAGATGAAACTAATTTCATTGGAAAGAAGACTCGCAGAGCTTTCCATTGATATATGGTAGATCACCCAGATCATTATATACAAGGAGTTATAATTATTTAAAGTTGGAGAAAAAATACGCCAGGCTTCAGTACTTTTTCCTGCACGTTTTACTATTCATTACTATTCACAGTTCGATCGGAATGTTCATAACTCGTCGCTCGGGTGTCCGTTTTGGATGATCCACATATCATTTGAAATCTTATTCGATACTCTATGCAATGGTGGGTCATAATCTAATACATTTTGGACAAAAAATTTATAATTTATTCTAGAAGATAGAACCCAACACGTTTACACATAAAATTTCAACAAAACATTTCTCGGGGTATTACAATACTAGAGATGGGGAGCTCTACAACTCCAAGCTTGGAGAGCAAAAACTAAAATTGAGACTTGATGAGAGGCTTAGTGAAGATGTTAGTAGAGTGATGAAAGAAACTTGGTGAACATGGCACTCTGAACTACCTTTTTGCATAAAAAATGATAATTGAGCTCAAAATATTTGGTGTGATCATAGAGGAGGGGATTAGATGTGAGATAAAGTGCACTAATATTTCCAGTAAAGAGGACTAGTGGTAAGGTCAAAGGAACACCAATATATCTCAAAACGTATGTAACCCATCTGATTTCAGCTACTAAAGAAGTTACAGCCTGGTATTTTACTTCGATGCTCGACCTTGCAATTGTATGTTGTTTCATAGATGATCATGGAATACAATTTGATCCAATAAAGACACAAACACCTATAGTAGATCAATGAGTGATGGGGCAGCCTCACAAGAACGCTAAGAGAGGACTTGGAGGTGATGCAAAGTCCAAAAGACATAGTACCTGCAACATAGTGTAAAATCTATTTAACACCAATCCAATGGTGCTCCATAGGTTTCTGCATAAATTGACAAATAAGACTGACAACATGTACTACTTCTAGATGCATGAGTGTCAACTACTGGAGACTCTAACAACACTGCCATATTCAAAGAGATCAACTAATTTGGTGCCTGGAGCATCATGAAATCCATGATTTTTAGCAAGTTTGTTCTAGAAGATCATGAGCATATTTTAACGGATTGAGAACTAAACTAGTGTTGTGTCGTATTACCTCGATGCCACAAAAATAGTGAAGATCTCCTAAATCTTTCATGGAAAACATTGACTTTTGATTGTGAATATCATACATGTAAAGCAGTAGCAAAATAAAACCTATAAAAAAGTGTCAAACAAACAACAAAGGGTAAGTTGTGCTATAGAAAAAACCAAAATGCATTATGTAAGACCCCACAAAGTCCTAGTCATTTCAGTCCTATATAGCATGCCAAAAGAGGTCCCAGACTTAGAAAATTTCAGCCAAGTGTTGACACTTAGTCTAATTTTGGCCTTGATGTTTCAATGGTATTATTTACTATCTTTCTGACCTTAGATTGTCAATTTTTAAATTGATTCATGATCAGGTATGTGAATAGGTCATATTGGGTGAGTTTTAGAATTTTTGGACATCGTTTGAGTCGTGTTAAGATGTCTAAAATAGCAAGCAGACGTGATCTTGATGCGTCGCATTGGCTATCACTCTGTACCCATCGACGTGACATGACGCGTCAGTGATTGCATCAACCCCATCAATGTAGTGCGTCGCCTATCGTGTCACTAAGCCAGTTTTGCTCATTAATTTATGAATTTTCAAAGGCATTTAGGTCCTTTTCCCCTCACCCAATTTAGCTAAAACACGAAATTAGCTCCCAAAAGGGTAAAATACATTCATTCTTCATAAATTTTCTCAAGAACAAAACCCTAGGTTCATCAAGTTCAAGTTCAAGTTCCAAGAAATCCCCAACAATCTTTACGAAATCAACAATCAAGGTATGTTAGGTGTTCATCCTTGGGTTTCCTTCCACCCTTGAGTTCAAGATCACTTTTTAAAACTATAAGTTTTTAGATTCATGATTTACATGCGTAATTGGGTTGTTTTCATGTTTGTGTTGTTGTATGGATTCCAATTCAAGATTTAATTATAAGGTAACATGTATGTTGATTGATGTAATTTCCATGTAAAACCCTTAAAATTGCAAGTTTAAGTTGTAGTCATGATGCTTATGTGTTGCTCATTGCGATGTGCATTAATTATGCTCCCCAAGTGTTTGATAGAATGTCCATTTGAATTAAATAGTGTAATCATGACATGTTATCATGTGTTCTCATTCATGTACAAGTTCATGACCACCAAGTTCTTGACGAAATATCTCAGTGAATGAATTGTGAATAATTGACTATTGTTATGCTTTCAAGATTTGTTATGCTTTATTATTGATGCTATCGAGTTCTGGGGGTATTTATTACCGAAAATATAGTCGTATACTTAGTTGTAGTAATTATAGAATAGTACCAGTAAAGGTCAAGAACAATAGTACTCAAATAGTAACAGAACTCAGTGGACTCAGTCCAATTCAGTCTGTCAACATGATCAGTGTCTGTTCAGTCAAGCCTAGTACAGTTTAGTGATCAGTTCAGTATTAATTTAGTTAGGAGTAGGATTCAGCACCAAGAAAACTCAGGGATATGGTCATTCCTGCCAGTAGAGGGTTTGACCCTTAGTAGCAGTCCCTGCATTATAGAACTATGTAGCCAGCGTAGGGTAACTCGTCCTCCTGCCAAACTAGGGTTGACATCATCATATATATATTTCATGAGTCTTCCTTCCAGATTACGGTTGACCCAGCATTATTAGTATCCCATGGCAAGGTGCTAATACCCTTCCAACTAGGGTCACAGGTTGGACCCCAAATCAGTCTATATCGAGGTATGTCGCTTAGATAGACACTCCCACAGTTACAAATTTAGTCTCAGTATTTAGTAAAGAATTCAGTCAGTTCTACAAAACCATGGCTAACAGTTATCAGTTACTCAGCCATCAAAATTCAGTACTCAGCTTCAGTATAATCTCAAATACAAAATGTATATCTGCATATGCAGTATTGCATGTTTAGTATGTTCAGTAGTTATAATTTTGCATGTACACTCATCCAGTTACTTTATGATATTCATTTAGTCAGTTATCATCTCATGCCTATAAACCTATGTATATCAACCTTACCTCATTTAGCATACCAATATATTTCATGTACCGACGCATACTCTATTTTGCATTATGATGTCTCATATTGTAGGTTCAGATGCATGTGTTCTTGATCATCTTAACAACTCAGGATATTAGCGGCAGATTCAGTAGTGAGTCCTCATCCATCAAGGATATTATTTTATTTTAGCATTTCAGAAAATTTAGTATGTTCAGTAGTTAGAGCTAGTTGGGGACTTGTTACATCAACTCCACATTCAGTCAGTTAGAGGGTTTCAGACTAGATACTTCAGACAGATATTCAGTATTTTTAGTATTATTATTAGTATTCAGTATTTATTTACAGTTTATGAAGCTTATGGCATTTTCAGCCTAACTTTCGCATATATTTTGAGCATTATTATTTAGTGCTTACAGTAGGAACCAGTCATGGGTTAGCTTGTGATCTTTCGAGGTCGTAAGCACCATGTGATTCCCAGGGTGTATTCTTGGGGCGTTACAAACTTGGTATCAGAGCCTAAGGTTCTAAGGATTCCTAGAGAGTCTGAAAGTTGAGTCAAGTAGAGTCTTGTACATGAGTGTGTAGCGTTCCACACTTATGAACAAGAGGCTATGTGGTATTTTTAGGAAAAAGTTCCCTTCTTTCAATATTCATATCATGTGAGTGAGCATGAGCTCAAGTTAAACTCTCTGTCTAATCTAAATTTTTCTTTTATTGTAGAACATACCTCCCAAAAAGACTAATGGAAGAAGGACTGAGAACCAGCCAACACCTCTGCCTGTTCAGGAAGATCCTCTGAATGAGCACATTTCTCACATAGAATTTAGATCAGCTTTTACCACTCTATCCCATTCTGTAGCAACCCAGAATGAATGTGCCCAGCTGTTGTTCAAGCTAACCCAGTGGCCAATACTGCTATAGCTAGAATTTGGGACTTCACCCGAATGAACCATCTTTCATGTTTAGGGTCTAAGTCTGAAGAGGACCCACAATAATTCCTTGACATGGTGCAGAAGGTAACAAACATTATAAGGGTAACCACTAGTAAGAGTGGTGAGTTAGTTGCCTATCAGTTGCAGGATGTAGCTCATACATGGTTTAAGTAGTGAAAGGTAGATAAGAGCATAGATGCAAGGCCTATAGAATGGTAAGATTTCACTACTGCCTTTTTATATAGGTTCTTTCCATTGGAATTGAGAGAAGCTAAGGTGTTAGAGTTTATCAACCTAAAGCAGGGCAGTATGATAGTGAAGAAGTATTCCCTTAAGTTTACTCAGTTGGCCAGGTATGTTCCTTATATGGTAGCTGATAGTAGGTCTAAGATAAGCAAGTTTATGTTTGGTGTGTCTAATAGTATAGAAAAAAAGTGTAGGACCGCAATGCTGATTAAGAAGATGGACTTGGCTAGGTAAATTATCCATCTCATCAGATTGAGGAACAGAAGACTAAGGAGAAGGAAAGGGAAAACAATAGGTCTAGAATAGGTAGCTTTAGTTTTACTCAACCTAAGTCAGAAAGTGGAAATCGTCCTCAGTTCTGCCTAAAATCTTCAGTCCTAGCTCCATCCTCATCCAGTGCTCCGGTGCCTAAATTTAGAAATAGTAATAAGGATAGGGAGCTAGGCTCTAAATCTTAGGGTAGTGTTAGTAGTGCTCAAATAAATCCTCTTTTATAACAATGTGGAAGAAATTATCAGGGTGTCTGCAGGGTTGGAAATAATGTATGTTTTGGGTGTGGTAAGCCAGGTCATAGAATCAGAAAGTGCCTGCAGATGGGTGGACAGAGTTAGCATAACTATCCCCCAACTCAGTTTGGCTGTCCATCTCAATAGGGTGCCGCTTCTAGTGCCACTAGTGGACAACGCTCAAATAGGCTCTATGCACTCCAATCCTTACAGGATCAGGAAAGTTCTCCTGATATGGTCACTGGTATGTTACAAGTTTACCATTTACATGTTTATGCTTTGCTAGACCCAGGAGCTTCTTTGTCCTTTGTAACTCTTAATATAGCTGTCCACTTTAGAGTCGGTCTTGAAATTTTAGCAGAACACTTCTCAGTCTCTACCCCAGTGGGTAAATCTATCATAGCCCGATGGGTATACAGGAACTGTTCAGTTGAGGTATCTCAGAAGTTACTTCAGCAGACTTAGAAAAGTTAGAGATAATGAATTTTGATGTCATTCTCGGCATGGATTGGCTCCATTCAAGCTATGCCTCAGTTGATTGTAGAAGTAGAGTTGTCTATTTTTAGTTCTCGAATGAACCTGTCCTTGAATGGAGGGGTATTACTACAACGCTTAAGGGTCAACTTGTTTCATACCTTAGAGCGAGAAAAATGATATCCAAGGGGTGTGTATATCATTTGGTGCAAGTCAAAGACTCTAGTTCTGAGACTCCTAACCTTGAGTCAGTTCGAGTCGCAAGTGAATTCCCAAATGTGTTTCCTAAAGATCTCCCTAGAGTTCCTCTCGAAAGGGAAATTGAGTTCGGAATAGACCTTTTTCTTTATACTCAGCCCATCTCTATTCCACCATACAGAATATCTCCAGCTAAACTTAAAGAGTTGAAAGAACAGTTGAATGACCTCTTAGATGAAGGGTTTATTAGGCCCATCTATCTCCTTGGGGAACACCAGTTTTATTCGTGCAAAAGAAAGATGATTCTCTTAGAATGTGTATAGACTATAGTAAGTTAAACAAAGTCAACATCAAGAATAAGTACTCACTTCCTAGAATCGATGACTTGTTCGACCAACTTCAGGGTGCCAGTTATTTTTCTAAGATAGACCTCAGATCCAGCTATCATCAGTTCAGGATCAGAGAATGTGACATTCCAAAAACAGCTTTCAGAACCCGGTATGGTCACTTTGAGTTTCTAGTCATGTCATTTGATCTTACCAATGCCCCAGCAGCTTTCATGGACTTAATGAACCGCGTGTTCAGGTAGTACTTGGACATATTTGTCATAGTCTTTATAGATGAAATCCTTGTCTACTCCCGCAGTGAACATGATCACGTAGACCATCTCAGAATAGTATTAAAGAATCTTAGATCCCATCAGTTGTTTACCAAATTTAATAAGTATGAATTTTGGCTAAGATCAGTAGCTTTCCTTGGTCATATCATTTTCGGTGATGGCATTAGAGTTGATTTTCAAAAGACCAATGCAGTGAAAAACTGGCCTAAACCCATCTCTCCATTAGATATCAGAAGTTTCTTGGGTTTGGATGGCTATTACCGATAGTTTGTTGGAGGATTTTCCTCTATTGCATCTCTCATGTCCATATTGAATCAAAAAAAAGTCAAGTTCCAGTGGTTAGATTCTTGTGAGAAGAGTTTTTGGGAGTTAAAGACTCGACTCACTATAACCTTAGTTTTGACTTTGCCAGACGGTTCAGATGGATTTGTTGTATATTATGATGCTTTCAGAGTTGGCTTGGGGTGTGTTTTGATGTAGAAGGGTAAGGTTGTGGCCTATGCCTCTAGACAACTTAAGCCCCATGAAAAAAATTATCCCACCCATGATCTTGAATTAGCAGCTATTGTGTTTGCCTTAAAAATTTAGAGGCACTATTTGTATTGGGTGCATGTAGATGTATTCACAAACCACAAAATCCTGCAGTATGTGTTTTCATAGAAAGACCTAAACTTGAGTTAGATAAGGTGGTTGGAGTTGTTGAAAGATTATGACATGAGTATTCTATATCATTCGAGAAAGGCCAATGTAGTGGAAGATGCTCTTTGTAGGTTGTCCATGGGTAGTATTGCTCGCGTTGGGGCTGGTAAGAAGAAGTTAGTTCAGGAAGTTCATCTGCTTGCCAGACTAGGTGTCCGTTTGGTTTATTCGACTGAGGGTAGTGTTTGGGTGCAAAATAGTTCAGAGCCTTCTTTAATTTCTGAGGTAAAATAAAAGAAGGACAGAGATCCCAGTTTAGTTAAGCTGAAAGAGTCAATCAGAGACCAGAAAGTGGAGGTTTTCTCCCCAGAGAGAGATGGTGTGTTATGCTGCCAGGGTTGACTTTGTGTGCCAGGTGTAGATGGCTTGAGTAGAAAATTCTTGTAGAAATGCATGGTATGCGTTACTCTATTCATCCAGGGGCCACTAAGATGTACCATGATTTATGGGAGATCTATTGGTGAAGTGGAATAAAGAGGGACATTGAAGAGTTTATAGCTAAGTGCTCCACATGTCAGCAGGTTAAGATTGAACATCAGAAGCCTAGTGGGTCTATGCAAGAGTTCAGTATTCCCACTTGAAAGTGGAAGGAAGTGAACATAAACTTTGTGATGGGTTTGCCTCGTACTCGTCATCAACATGACTCAATTTGGGTCATTGTGGATAGGATGACTAAATCAGCCCATTTCTTGCTAGTTCATACCTCTTATTCAGCCGAGAACTATGCCAGGCTCTATATCAAAGAGTTGGTTAGGTTATACAGTATCCTATTGTCTATTATTTTAGATAGAGGTACGTAGTTCACCTCTCACTTTTGGAAAGCCTTCCATAAGGGTCTTAATACGTAAGTTTACCTTAGTACAGCCTTCCACCCTTAGACAGATGGTCAAGTAGAAAGGACCATTCAGATTTTAGAAGATATATTGAGAGTGTGTGTTGTTGACTTTAAAGGTAGTTGGGATGATCACTTATCTTTGATTGAGTTCGCGTATAATAACAGTTATCTTTTTAGTATTCAGATAGCTCCGTATGAGGCTCTTTATGAAAGAAGATGTAGATCTCCCATTGGTTGGTTTGAGGTAGGTAAGGCTAAAGTAGTGGGGCCTGACTTGGTGTTTGATACTTTAGAGAAAGTACAGTTAATCAGAGAGAGGCTTAAGACAGCTCAGAGCCGATACAAATCTTATGCAGATGTGAGAAGAAAAGACCTTGAATTTGAGATTGCTAATTATGTATATTTGAAAATCTCTCCCATGAAGGGGGTGAAGAGGTTTGGTAAGAAGGGGAAGCTTAGTCCCCGATATGTTGGTCCTTACAGAACCCTGAGTCATTTCAGTAAGGTAGCTTATGATCTTGAGTTTCTTGCAGACTTAGCAGTAGTGCACCCAGTGTTCTATATCTCCTTGCTAAAGAAGTGCATAGGTGACCCAGCAGTTATAGTCCCCGTAGAGAACGTAGATTTTCATAACAGTCTCTCTTAAAAGAAATTCCCAGTCTAAATCCTTAATCATCAGATTCGTAGACTAAGGAACAAAGAAGTTCCTTTGGTAAAAGTTCTTTGGCGGAATCAGTCTGTTAAGGGAGCTACTTGGGAAGCAGAGGCAGACAAGTGAACCAAGTTTCCTCACCTCTTCTCCGCAAACTCTGACTCAACCTAAGGTAACAGTCTTTCTTAGATTTACTCTATTCCATGCTCAGTCACAACTGTATAACATTCTCATATCATTCATGCATTCATGAAACAATTCAGTCATGTGTCATGTCTCCTGAATTCAGTCATGCTTCAGTTATGCATATCAGTGTAAGTACAGTTCCTCTCAGTTCAGTCAGTCTCCTTTGAGAATGAATGTTCCCAAGGGGGAGATATTGTAAGATCCCTCAAAGTCCTAGTCATTTTAGTCCTATATAGCATGCCAAAAGAGGTCCCAGACTTATAAGATTTTAGCTAAGTGTTGACACTTAGTCTAATTTTGGCCTCGAAATTTCAATGGCATCATTTATGATCTTTTCGACCTTAGATTGTTGATTTTTAAAATAATTCATCATCAGGGATGTCAATAGGTCATATTTGATAAATTTCAGAATTTTTGGACATTGTTTGAGTCGTGTTTGGATGACCCAAACAACCATCCAACGTGATCTTGATGCATCGCATTGGCTATCATGTCGTACCCGTCGATGTGATGCATCAATGATTACATTGACCCCATCGACGCAGTGCGTCGCCTATTGCGTCATCGAGCCAGTTTTGCTTATTAACTTATGAGTTTCCAAGGGCATTTAGGTCCCTTTTCCCTCACCCAATTCATCCAAAACACGAAATTTAGCTCCCAAAAGGACAAAATACATTTATTCTTCACAAATCCCCTCAAGAACAAAACCCTAGGTTCATCAAGTTCAAGTCCAAATTCTAAGAAATCCCCAACAATATTTACGAAATCAACAATCAAGGTATGCTAGGTGTTCATCCTTGGGTTTTCTTCCACTCTTGGAGTTTAAGAATACTTTTTAAAACTATAAGTTTTCAGATTTATGATTTACATGCGCAAATTGGGTTGTATTCATGTTTGTGTTGTTGTATGGGTTTTAATTCAAGATTTAATTACAAGTTTCATGAACATAAGATAGCATGTATATTGATTGATGTTATTTCCATGTTAAAACCCTTGAAATTGCAAGTTTAAGATGTAGTCATGATGCTTATGTGTTGTTTATTACCATGTGCATTAATTATGCTCCCAAAGTGTTTGATGGAATGACCATTTGAATTGAATATTATAATTATGACATGTTATCATATGTTCTCATTCATGTACAAGTTCATGACCACCAAGTGTTTAACGAAATATCTTTGAATTGTGAACAATTAACTATTGTTATGCTTTCCAGATTTGTTATGCTTTATTATTGATATTATTGAGTCCTGGGGGTATTTATTACTCGAAATCTAGCTGTTTACTAAGTTACAGTAGTTATAGAATAGTCCCAGTAAAGGTCAAGAACAGTAGTACTCAGACAGTAACAGAACTCAGTGAAATTAGTCCAGTCCAGTCAGTCAACATAATCAGTGTCAGTTCAGTCAAGCCTAGTACAATCTAGTGATCAGTTCAATTTTGATTCAGTTGGGAGTAGGATTCAACACCGAGCAAACCCAGGGATGGGGCATTCCTGCTAGTAGAGGGTTTGTCGCTTAGTAGCATTCCCTGTATTACAGAACTATGTAGCCAGCGTAGGGTAAGTCGTCCTCCTACTAGACTAAGGTTGACATCATCATACTATTATTTCATGAGTCTTCCTGCCAGATTATGATTGACCTAGAATTGTTAGTAACCCGTGGCAAGGTGCTAACACCCTTCCAACTAGGTTCACATGTTGGACCCCAAATCAGTCTATATCGGGGTATGTCGGTCAGATGAACACTCTCATAGTTATAGTTTTAGTCTTAGTATTCAGTAAAGAACTCAGTCAGTTCTATAGAACCATGGCTATCAGTTATCAGATACTCAACCATCAGAATTCAGTACTCAGTTTCAGTTAATCTCAGATACATGATGTATATCTGCATGAGCAATATTGCATGTTCAGTATGTTCAGCAGTTATAGTTTTGCATGTACACTCATCCAGTTACTTCATGATGTTCATTCAGTCAGTTATCATCTCATGCATATGAACCCATGTATATCAGCCTTACCTCACTTATCATACTAGTACATTCCATGTACTGACGCATACTCTCTTTTAAGATGATGTCTCATATCATAGGTTCAGACGCACGAGTTCTTGATTATACTTAGCAGCTTAGGATATCAGTAGCAGATTCAGTAGTGATTCCTCATCCATCAAGGATATTATTTTATTTTACTATTTTAGTAGATTTAGTATGTTCACTAGTCAGAGTTAGTTGAGGACTTATCCTATCAACTCCATATTCATACAGTTAGAGGCTTTCAGACTAGATTACTTCAGATAGATGTTTTGTATTTTCAGTATTATTATCAGTATTTGTTTTCAGTTTATGAACCTTATGGCTTTTTCAGCCTAACTTCCGCATATATTTTCAGTATTATTATTTAGTGCTCACAGAAGCTACCAGTCATGGGTTAGCTTGTGGTCCTTTAGAGTCATAAGCACTGTGTGACGCCCAGGGTATAGTATCAGAACATTACACATTAGATACCTGTTGAACTTATGAAACTAGGATTTGGGGATTGCTTTGAGCCATATAGTTCTTTTTGAAGAAAACAAACATCAGAGAATCTAGGAGGTTACTCCATGAAAAATAGTTTCCTTCAAGTCACCATGAAGGAATACATTCTTTACATCTAGTTGTTTAATCAACCAGGCGAGAGTTGAGGCAATTGAGAGGACAATATGTATTGTTGTTACTTTGACAAATAGTCTAAATGTGTCATCAAAATCAACTCCTTCAATCCGATTGAGCCCTTTTACCACTAGACGAGCTTTGAATTGATCGACAGTACCATCATCTTTCAGCTTGGTCTTAAAAAGCCAGTAGGAACCAATAATATTCATATATGATTAACGAGGAGTTAACCTCCGCGATTTTTTTAAATACAAAGCTTGTAACTCGTCATGCATCGCAACGACCCAATGCGGTTTAACTAGTGCTTTCTTAATGTTTTGTAATTTAGTGATGTCGTGGTGAACAACAAGATAAAGTGAATGGAATTTAGGTTGGTTTATGGAGAGAGATTTGGTTCTATTTAACATATGATCAGTATTAAGGGAATCACAAGTTGGGGCTAGAAGGGCTGGACACAAGCGAAATGGGAGAAAGATCGACAAAGAGGCTGATGCTTTCTACAGAAGATGGGTTGATGGATAAAGAGTTGCTTGATAAACTAGAGCCAACTTCTACAAAGGATTTTCTCGATATATTTAGTGTAATAGTTATGCCCGATACTGATGAGTAATTATTCATTGTACGTTGTGGTGTTAGAGATGAATTATCTTGGTCTTGGATGATTGGTTCTGCAAGATTAATCGAAAGGTTAGGTTGTATAGGAATAATTGATTGGTTTGTTATTATATGATTAGTGGAGGCAGTAGGTTCATCAACAGTAGCAACATGTATTTTTGGAATATCATTTGGTGCCAAAAATCTTTATATATATTGAGACGATAAGAATCTGATTCTGCATTCAAAGTAGAACTAGGAAAGGCATATGGTAAGTTATTTTCATCAAAAATAACATGTCTATAAATATAAATTTTTCTAGAAGCAGGATAATAACATATGTGTCTTTTGTGAAAAAGACTATATCCAATAAACATACAAGGAAATGTTTTAGATTGGAATTTATACTTATTGTAACCTTTCAAGTAGGGTAAATATCTACACCTACAAATTTTCACAGTGTTGTAGTTAGGATCTTGTCTATAAACCTCAGCGAAAGGAGATATCATACGCAAATTTGAAGTAGGCATTCGATTGAACAACAAAACAACAGTCATAAAAGCTTCAACCCAAAAGAACATAGGTAGATTAGCATTGAAAAGGAGTGTAAGACCAGTCTCAACAACATCTCTATGTTTTCTTTCATCCAGTCCATTTTGTTTAGGTGTATGAGGATAAGAGACTTGTCTTTGAATACCATTTTGATTTACATAGGCGATCAACTCCATACTATTGAACTCTCATCCGTCATCACTTTGAAATACTTTGATTTTTTTGGAAAAAATTGAATTTCTAATTTGTGAAAGTTCATAAAAGTAGAGAAAATCATATTTTTCTTTAACGGATAAATTCAGATAAATTGAGTACAATTATCAATAAAAATCACATAATATTTAAACCTCTGTGAAGAGGCAGTTGGGGCTGGCCCGCATAAATCACTATGCATTTTTTCCAAAAGAATAACTTCTTTTTTATTTGATACTTGAAAAGGTAACTTGCAACCTTTTTTCATTTGACAACTACTACACATTGAGCTACTTTTATTTCAACTACTAACATCAATAAACTTATTTTTATGCAAATAATTAAGAGTTCACGAGTGTGGATAGCCCAGACGCTGATGCCAAATTGTGTATGAGTTCTTGTCTACCTCAAAACTGTTAATATTTCATGTGGGTTCCCTTCCAAGGCATATAACTTATCTCTACTATTTTCTTTGGCCAGGATGACCCTTATTTTCTTGTCTTTAACAATAAATTCTTTATCAGTAAATTTCAAGGAACATTCTTTATCGTCAACAAGTTTACTAACAAAGACAAGTTTTTTCTTAAGATTAGACATGACAAAAACATCTTTTAGTTTCAAATTATTTCCAATATTATTATCTCCTATGTGTGTGATGGTAAGTTTGTCATCATTTCCTACCATAACATAAGGTATTCCTTTAAAAGGAGATGAATTTTCAATAAGGCTTGTGGAACCTCTTGTTGTGCTTGGTATGAATAGTCTCATCTATAGAAGTAAGTCAGAGTTTTATGGTTATTCCTTCCACATATTTGATAAGAGTTAGATCGTGTTCCCTCCTCTGGTTGGTTATCTGTGTTTAGTTACACCTCCATGCTGTCTTTGAGAATTATTTCGACCAAATCCTCTCTCTCTTTATCATCGTCCTTATTAGTGTAACCACGATCCCTGCCTTGAGTCTTTTATTCCACAAAAGCCAAGTTGGAGTCAAGGTGAGTTTGTCCAACTTGATAATTGGTATATTTTCTCATTTCGAACCCTCTAACTGAGTTCAAAAAATATGTGGATATAGGGTAAGGTAACTTCCTTAGCATCAAAGTATGGAGAGCTTTGTACTTGCTTCCAAGACCTCTAGAAAAATTGATGAACTTGTCATATTCATCCAAGGGTTTGTGTATAGTCATAAGGATATCAAAAATTCCTTTGAATTCCTTGATGTATTCATATATTGACTTAGAGCCTAAATTTATAGTTTGAAGTTATTGCTTCAACTAATTTTTTTTGTCTTTGCTTGCTTGTAAGTATGCATCCTCAGGACAAGACCATATCTACTTAGCCATCGAACATCTTATTATAAAGAGCATTAAGTCTTTTGCCATAGTTCCCGAGAGACAACTCCTAACCAGAATATCATGTTCTTCACATTCATTGAATTTTGGGTTAGGAATAGCCTTGTGGTTTTCTATTCAACCATTTTGGCTGGCATATCATCTTTGATAATAGTTTTGACTTTCAGTGCTTACATTAGTTAGAGAATTTATGATCTCCAATCTAGGTAATTGGTAGGTTTCAGTTTGAAAGACCAAATAGCCATAAGCTGGTGAAGGGATGAGGATGAGAGATTAATTCTAGTATTAGAGCTTAATGCCAGGATAGTGAGAAAGAAATTCAGGATTAGATTTTAATTTTTGAACCAAGGCTCTGATACTATGAAGAACGTTTACACAAGAAGAACTTCAGGATCAAATTTTAATTTTTGAAACAAGGTTCTGATACTATGAAGAACGTTTACACACGATATACTTGAGAATTTGTTTTGTATTTTCTTGTTATTCCACAACATTCCACTATGTCCATATATAACTGTAGGTGTGGCTAATTAGAGTCCTATACATATTTCAATACTATTGTAGTCATACATATATAATCCTATTCCTACACAACTATGATACATTAGGATTCTGCACATGGTAGTTTAGTTCTAGGTATATACGGTAGTTTAGGAATCTTTGTTCTTGGTGTACTTGTTTAATAAGCATCTCCAATCCTCATGCACTCATATGATCTAGTCTCATGTGTCATAATATTGCATTGTCATCATTTGATAACCACACTGTAGATGCATTAATAGAGCCAACAATTATACTTTCCGCCAGTGTGTAAAGGCAATCCTCCAACTTGGCCTTCAACATGAACAAAAATCCTTTAGTTACCATCATAGTTCCTTCTTTGCTCATATACTTGTAGCCTTGTGTATTCAGAGTATTCAGGAAGATAAAATTCTTCTTCAGATCAGGAGCATGACAGACTTTTGTAATAGCCCTCATGATTCAATCATGGCAACCCAAACTGTGTCAATGTCAACTATTTAGAAGTTGCATTGTTTTCTATTAATATGATTCTTCCACTTTTCTCATAGTTAGTGGACCAATCTCTTTGAAATTTCATATATAGAGTCTAATTAGATTTTACCACCCATTTGCCGCACATAGACTCCACTATTGCATGATGTTGTAAGTACATATTCATTATCATAAATCATGCACCTATTCAACAATGGATGCATTCACCTTTTCTTTGGACTTTGACGTTGGATAATCTCATTCAAATTTCACCTTCTTGTGATAGCTCCAACACTCCGCATTATTCTCATTCACACGAGACTTTAATCTATATTATGATTTGCTCCTTGCTTATTGGTTAACACAACCTCTCACAAAGAGCCTACTAACTTTGTCATCTTTGTCTCCTTCAAAATAGCTCTGTACATCACAACATTTAAGTGTTTGTTGCACTTGTACAAGAATGATAGGCTTTTTGCTATACATCATTGAATTCTCAATATCAAAATATTTTGAACTTAATGAAAAGAGAAAAACACATGGTAGCGTCTCCTCATTTTTTTTAATTTCGATAGTGTGTAAGTCCATGACAAGTTTATTGAATGCACTAGATGGTCTTGCAACAAAGTTCCCAACTCCATCTTAAATATGTGAAGACCTCGTTGTAACAACATCCTTATTGTCACTAACTGATCCTGATAAAGCCCTTGTAGCTTGTCCTATAATTGTTTAATCATCTCATCGGTACGTTAGGTATAGGAATAATTGGATGATACTCAATGCATCACCTTCAATGTTCTCTTTGTCGGAATTCGATGTACCATCAGGATACTTTTCGTCAATAACATGGATTGAACCTTCCCTCCATAGTAATGTCATCATCTGAATCTTTCAAACATTGAAGTTGTTGCGCCCACTAAATCTATCAATTTCAAACTTCATAGAACTTATCACTACTTTTTCTTCTACTACTACTATGGATAGTTTTTGAAATACAAAAAATCAGAGTAATTCTTTTTTGACGTGGAAGTTCAAACTGTGTTGCAATCACAGAGCATACTTAGACAGAACTTTGCTTCTGATACCGATTGTTAGCGAAAACATGAAATAAAGAAGAAGAGAAAGACAAAGATTTCGACGTGGATCGAATTCAAATAATCCTAAACCCACCAGAAAATAATTGTCATTATATTAACGACGAAAAGGAGTGAGATTTCAAATATGTCTAAGAGAATTGCTTCTCAATTCTCTACTCTTACAATGTATTTAACTATGATTTTTGAATGATTTCAACAATGAAGAATGGTCATTCTTTTATCTAAAAATTATACAAATACACAACTTATGTTTTCAATATTACAAAAAAATTTCAACTCCCTAAACATATTACAAAAATTTTATCATATACACAGAATGTTATGTATATATCGGCTATGTTATGTTTATTAATAGGGAGAGAGAGTAAAGTAATTAAAAAAATAAAAGAGAGTGTAATTACTTCCCAAAGGGTTGATATTTATGTTATTTATACTTCTTTTATAGATGCCTAAAGTTGGACTCCATACATAAAGTAAGAAGAAAAAAATAAATACAAAATTTGTTATCCCCAAATTTTTGCTTCAGTTCCTAACCAAGTATATTGCCACATAAAATTTTCTTCACATAGGTTTGACCCACAAAGAAACCAAACCAACTCTTTTAGTAGAAAAAGTTCACTCCCTCCATTTTTATTTACTTGTAACCTTTTTAAGTTACACGCCTCTTAAGAAAAATAGTAACTTAAAAGTAATTTGACTAAATTATCCTTATTTATTACTCATATTTATTTAATATTTTTTTACACAATATTAATATCTCTTCATATTTATATTTAAGGATAAAGATGAAAATAGACAACTAATAATATCTTAATTTTTTAAAAATGACAAGTACTATGAAATATCTATTTTTAGTAATAATGATAATTATTTAAAAATGAAGAAAGTAATTTATTTTATTTTATTTTAATAAATAATAAAAGTTTTAAAACATGTATTTATAGTATAATTACCCATTAAAATAGGATAAAGGAGGAACCGCCATAGAAATTAGAAGGCTTACTGCTGCTATAGTTTACATTTTTCTACAGCAAGTTCTTATATCAATGGGTGAAAATCATTTTCACCCCCCAAATAATAATTAATTTTTCTTTTTTATTCTATATATTTTTCATTTTATTCTTGTTATATGAAATATATTTATATAATATCTTTTAAATCATATGTAATTTATCTTTTCAATCTAGATATTTATAATTTTTTATTTCAATTCATTAACCTTATATCAGTAGAACAATACTTTTTTGAATTTGTCACAAAATTTAATATTATTTTTATGATCGTTATTTCTATATTATACAATCATATATATTAAGCATGTGTATATATACGTACATGCATATGCATATATTTTTGTCTTTCTCCATTCCCTTACTCCACGTATTCATATTATCTGACTTTATTTATATGACAAGCCTCTTAAGAAAATTTTATTGAAAATGTATTTTACTAAACTAACATTATAAATTTTAATTAGAAGGGTAGAAATAAAAAGTATTAGTGATTTTTTTTTTGTGATTTTGTAAATTGGACATGTAAACTAAGACAATTTTTTTTAGTATGAGAATCAAGTAATATAAAACAATGAAGATATTCTCTATTGTCTATATAAATAAACAAATTCCGATTATCATTAATGGAGCACTACATGAACTATAGTTTAAAAAATTTAAAATTTAAATAAATAGAATCTTTGAAAATTTGATCTTAATATAATTAATTATGTTGTATTTCCTACATCAAAATATATTTGTATAGTTATTACGGAAAAGGGACAAATATAACTTCGAACAATGATAAACGGTATGAATATACCCTCCGTCATACTTTGGGTATACATATGCCCCTATCGTTAATGAAATGGTACGTATATGGCCCTCACACTAACGGTAGGGGCATATGTGTACCTGTAATACCCCGTATATTTCTAAGCTAGAAAATGAACCATTATTCCTACGCATGAAACCTCTTATCCTGTGATTCATGTTTGAGTACATGAATTAGGATGAGTATCCTAGTGATAATAGAGCGTATGATGTGTTAAGCATGTTCATAAGAGTCACTTAGAGTAAGCCAAGCTAAGAACTTTTGAATCCACCAAATTTTCATGTGTGATTTCACATAGGTCATCTTTAAATAAGAATAACTTGGTTTATAGGTGGTATTTTGGCATATTTATAGCCTCCAAATTGTATAGAATTTAATAAGCTTTACGTCGATATCAAATTCGCCTAAAACGGACACCCGATGAAGAAGTTATGGCGATTTAAAATTTCAGCAGTGTCATTTCAGTCTATGGCGCATTGCGCCATAAGCCAAAATGACGTTTGTCAATTTTCAGTGTCTCTCCATGATTCCACCACATCTCGGTGAGTTTCCAGGTCATAAACAAGTGGCAACGCGATGTCTCCGCGTCGCGCCAGGGAACCAAATCAGGAAATTTTTTTACAGAAATTAAAAGACGCATCTAGAGGGGTATTTGGGTCATCTTCCCACCCCTATATAAGCTCCCAAATACGAAATTAAGCCATTATTTCACCAAAACATACTCTTTTTCATCAAAATCCTCTCAACAACACATTAGGGTTTCAATTGGGGGATTCAAGTTCAAGCAAATTCTACCATCAAATTCCAAGAATCTCTCCGTCAATCTTCACTAAATCAAGAACTAAGGTATGCGTGTGTTCATTCATGGAATCCTTTCGTCCATGAAGTCCAAGAACCCTATTTTAAACTATATACCATGTTTTTTATATTTTGATTTGATTGTTGATCTTGTTTATGCGTTGAATGATGTCAAGATAGAATCTTTATGGGTTTGTATGAAACTAGGATGGCATTTTAGTTTAAATATATGAACTTTGGGTGATATGGGTTGTTGAATTAAACCTATGCCCAAAGTGGTGCATGTAAGGTGTTTGATAAAATTCCTAGGATGATAGAATTCATGTCCCATGATTCAATAGTGACAAGTCCACGTTCTATGCTTTATGATTCACATGAATTTCACGTTATTGTTATGTGTTGTTGTTGTGATATGGAATGAGCATGATATTGAAGCTATGCAAGTATATACATGTTGTATGCATTCCATTCCATGTATAAGAAGTTGAGCAACATGTATAGGATGAAATCCCCTACTTATGATATTGTGAATTTTGAACTCTACTTTTATGATCAAGTCAGCCATATGTGTCAGTTTCCTTCCATCGAGTCCTAGAGGTACTTGTACCCGAAAAATATAGCTGTGTGCCTAGAGCCATGTCATTATTTCACGATACTCTCAGTCAAGCCATGTTCCATAGAACTTAGTCAGTCATGTGACTCAGGAAGTTCAGTAACTCAGTTAATCTCAGCTAATCTCAGTACTCAGTGATATCAGAAACTTCAAAAATTCTAGTGTTCTCCGTAACTTCAGTAATCTCCGTAATTACATACTCTAAAAAATTTCAAGAACTCAATACTCAGTAAGATCAGTGCTCTCATAAACTCAGTTTAGCTCTGCTAAACAATCCTACTAACATCAGTTCAGTTCAGCAAATTAGTTCAATGTCTTTCAGTTGGGAGTAGGATTCAGCACCGAGTGAACCCAAGGATGGGGACTCACCTATCACAGTCAGAGGGTGTGATTCCTAGAAGCAATCCTTGCGTTCCAGTACTACATAGCCAGTGTAGGTTGAGATGTCCCTACCAATAGGGCTAATGCATCTCCTTTGAGTTTACCTGATAGCAGGGCAGACAGAATGAGCTCCAAAACAGAATAGGGTTTACTCAAATATTGTCTCTACCCGTGGCATGGTATTAAGACCCTTCCATTTGGGGTTACAGGCTGGACCCCAACCAGTTCAGTTCTGAGGTATATCGGTTAGATGATTACCTCCCATAGTCTCAGTTTCAGTCTCAGTCTCAATTTCAGTAATAGACTTAGATAGTTCTTAAAAATATCAGAACTCAGACTGTCAGATATAGTCGCTCAGCATCAGTTACATCAGTTACTCTAATCATCACAGTTATATCAGTTATATCAGTCATTATAGCTACGTTCTCATTATTCAGTTTCAGAACTGTTAGACACAGTCAATCAGACCAGTTTTTCATAATTTGAACTGTCAGAAATAGTCATTCATCTATTCAGTACCTCAGTATCAGTGAAGTCATGTTACCAGTGTTCAGACTCAGTAGTCAGTATCACCATGAGTTCATTTATAGTTGCTTGTGCATGTATGTATTCTCTCGTTCATATTAGTCAGCATTGTTCATGCATATAACCCTTTGCATTTAGCCTACCTCACTCGTATACTCAGTACATTCAGTCGTACTAATGCATTTATGATATGGTGCTTTCTATTATATTACACCATAGGTTTAGAGGCACGAGCTCCAGATCAGCAGTAGCAGTCAGAGTTAGAAGTAAGTCGTCATCTTTCAAGGACACGATGATTTCATTACTATTTCAGTTTTAAGTTTATTTCAATAGTTGGAGTTACTTGGGGACATCTCCCATAAACTCCTTGTTCAAACATTTTAGAGGATTTCCAGACTATACCATATCAGACTATTATTTTAGATTTATTTTGGTATGGTTATACCCTTTTCAGACATTGTTCTTATTAGATGTTTATTCAGTTGAACCTTATGGCCATTCAGTACATGTTTCTACATTTTTATGTTATATTATGCAGTATACAGGTATAGATGTCAGTCATGGGTTGGGTTGTGATCCTTCGGGGTCATAAACACCGTGTAACATTTCAGTTCAGAAAATTGTGGTGTTACAGTCCCCCAAAGTATGATGAAGGGTATATACATACTATTTATCATAGTTCAGTGGTATATTTGTCCCTTTTCTGTTTTAATATTTTAATCTTAAATAATTAACTCAAACCACTATCCGAACCAATAAATCCATCGAACCCGATTTCAAACCAACTCAATTCGACCTTTATATTTTGTTTCAAACCCGATATTCCATTTATTTTCCTCTTAAACGTGAACCCCAATCAAATTGAAGTGATTGGTCGCTACTTCTAGTTGGTGTTTATTGGTTGCATGGAGTGGAGATTAGGCCGGAGGTTGCCGGAGCTAGGATTACAATTATGGTTCATCGGTGCGATGTTTTTGATTTGATAGAGAGAGTAAATACGTGGTATTGACTGATGGTGGATAGTATTTTTCGATGAAATTTGCTGAAAATTAAAACATGAGAGTTTTAATTATTTGTTGTTTTTAGATGTTATGGGTTAATGATTTATTGTGCGTGTATATCATTATAGGGGTAAGAAAAATACGTTTGTTAGGTAGGCGTATCTTGAACTTTAATTGGGATTAGGTCGGGTAGTGGATTTGAATTAAATTATTTGAGATATAAAACTAAGATGAAAATGGACAAATATACCCATGAACTATGATAAATGGTACATCTATACCCTCTGTCATACTTTGGGTACACATATGCTTCTACCGTTAGTGTGAGGGGCATATACGTACCATGGGCATATGTGTACCTAAAGTATGACGGATGGTATATATGTACCATTTATCATAGTTCAGAGGTATATTTGTCCCTTTAATTTTTTGTAGTTATTATTACCTGGTACATTCACTTGTATAAATAAATACTAGAGTCTTGATTATTATTAATAAAATTAATTTTCTCATTATGCTAATTTACTTCATTATAGAACAACACTAGCTTACATACTTAATTAGTATTTCTCAATTTTCTTTCTCTCAGAAGTTAATGTTTATATTTTTATGAATTTTTTTACATGAATTTTAAAAAAATGAAAATATCGTGATTTTTAAAGAGTAAAAAAATTGATAATGAAAGGATGAAATAGGGAGAATTTGATTTGATGAAAATCTATTTTCACCTCTATAGATTTGAAGAAAAGGATAATGCAATATATTTTGATAGAAAACAATTGTAATTTCAATATATTAATAATAGTATAAAATTTAGAAAGTAGAGTTTTTTTTCTACAGGAATTATAACAGAAATTAACTAGCATGTCTAGTTTTTGGAACACTTCTAACATATGATTCTAAAATAGTTTCAGTTGCAACATTTAGGTGTAATGATAGTTAGTTGGGCCTTTGGACCATAGGTGACAGAAAATTTTAAAATGAGGTGTAGCTGACACAAGTCTTAATTATTAATTGGAGGTGACAATTACTTTATTATGGATTAAGAAAGTTGGAGAAGTTTGAAAATCCACAAGTTTTAAAATTTACACTTTGATCCCAATGTTTATCTAAAATAACGGAAAAGAGAGGAAAAAAAGACGCCTTTCTCTCTCTTCTCATTCATTGTTATTTTCTCTCTCTTAGCAATTTTTGTTGTTCATTGTTTCTGCTTCATTATTCATCATCTTCTGCTTCATTATCATCATCTTCTACTTCATTATCATCTTCATCTTCTTTTTGTCGACCATTTGTTGTTGTTGTTGTTGTTGGTACAGCGCTACTGCTGCTATCTGACCAATTTCTTAGGTCAAATTTTATTTAATACATCACTTTCCACTTTGGCATTACTTCATAGGTGACTTTGGTAAGTAAAATTATGATTTGTATTCGTATTTGTCATCTGGGCACACTTCTGTTTTTCTAACAATGAATAGAACCCCGATTATGAATCCAGCATAAGTGCCCATAATTTAAACAAATCAATCATCTGGTGCATCAGATGAGTAATCTGTTGCATCACAAGTTTTATTTATTGCATCAAACTATTTATCTGTTGCATCAGAAGATTTATCTGTTGCATCAGACGTATTATTTGTTGCATAAGATGTATTATCTGTTGCATCAGGATATTTATTTGTTGCACCAGACTAATTATTTATTGCAATAATGATTAATTAGTTTGGAACAACACAAATCAGCCTCTGCCATAAACCCAACAAATAACCAATATGTTTTAACTCTTGCTGTTGCTACAGGATTTAAAATTATTCGTTACGTCCAATTACCCATCCCAAATTTCCTAATTCGATTTCTCATTTTACTTGTCTTTTTCATTAATCAAGAAAAGATTTAAAAAAATCCATGTTTTACCCTTTGCATTAATCACTTTTTCTTCAAATTAAAATGGAAACATCATTTAATAAGGGGACTATACACCGACCGGCGTTAAAAGCTTTCTTCTCTTATGAAATTTCAATGGAATAGCAAACAATGGTTATTTCAAACACGTCTACTATCCCACCAACTAATCAATGGGTTATGGTAAACTAGAAATGTTATTAATTATTTTTCTTAATCAATGTGGCATCTCAATTTGGGATGGGTAATTTAAGACGGAGGGAGTATGAATTAAAACATTAGAGCCAAGCAACTAACTAGTCATCTGTTGAAACAGACTATTTATCTGTTACATCAAACTTCTTATTTGTTGCCACATGAGTAATTTGTTTTGAACAACACATCAGCCCCTGTCACATACCCAACAGATAAATCTTGCTATTGCTACTGGATTCTAGATTATTCTTTTTTACGTTGAATCGTCGACATGTTTGTTGAGAAGATAATAGATAGAATGAAAATTAAATATGGATTAAAACGTCAAAGATCAAACATAATTTTTTTATTAAACAAAAAATAAATAAAAATACATATAATAGACTAAAAGAAAAATAATAATCTAATTATTATTATTATTATCATCATAATTGCTAGCAGGCCAATCTTCAACCGAAAGTAGCAAGGCCCTTCTCAGCCTGCGTATCTCGCAGAGCATTCTTGGTCTAACTCCTCCTAATTTCTATCGCAGGTCACGAACTTGATTTCGAAGTTCATTCACAACGTCTTGCAGAAAAGCAACGTCCCTCACTGAATCAGCCATAATCTTCTAGAGTGTAATATGAAAGACGAGATGCAATAAATATATAGTGTAGTTGAATGAACGATTGAGTAAGGAGGAACCAATTTATAGAGGATTGAATTTGAATGAGAGGCAAAAAGGCGCGACTATTCACCTCTATTCATTAATTACATTTTTTTATTAAATTAAGAAAATAAATATTGTGATAAGTCATGACTTTTCAGATTATTATTATTAATTATTTCTTTCCAAGAACCATTTTTATTGAGTTGTAGCAACAGATTCTATATCTGTTGCATCAGATAACACATCTGTGACAACAGATATATCATCTGTTGCAACAAATATAAAATATATTGCATCAGATAACCTATCTGTTGCAACATATAATCTAACTGTTCACCTCCATTTATTAATTATATTTTTATTAATGCGAAAAGTAATGACTTAATTAAATTAAGAAATATTGTGCTAAGTCATGACTTTTCAGATTATTATTATTAATTAGTTCTTTCTAAGAACCATTTTTATTGAGTTGTGACAACAGATTTTATATCGGTTGCATCAGATAAATCATCTGTGATGACAGATATATCATCTGTTGCAACAATAGTGAACCTGTTGCATCAGATAATATATTTGTTGCAACATATAATCTAATTTTAAAAAAAATTATCATCATATCATTAATTCAAATTTGCTGACTTTTTTATTTTATAAATTAAAAAAAATACCTTTTCAAATTCTTTAATAAAATAATAACCATTTTTATTTTCTGGCAACAGATTGTATATATGTTGAATCTGATAAACCATCAGTTACAATAGATAAACCATCTATAGCAACAAATAGATGTTCTATATTAATATCTTTTTTTATTTCTTCTATCAGCTGATACATCAATCGCAACAGATGGGGAATTTAATGCATCAGCAACACTGATGAATGTATGTGTGTTTATTTTAGCAAAAAATCACGACCGACCTTCACCTTATTTTTCTTAACAATCATCATATAAGTTAATTAATCCAATATTGTGACTTTTTTTTTATTATAGAGAATATACATAATTACCCCACTGATGTTCGCCGAGATTTTTAAAAAGACACCTAAACTTTGAATTCGACCTATTACCCCACGATTCTTACTTAATCCGTTGCAAACACATCATTTTTTGCTGAATCTTAGTAACAACAAAGAGAGTAAACACACGCACCAATCAGGTGATGCCACGTGTCAAATACGTTTAATTTATATTTTTTATTTTTTTAATAAAATTTTACTTTTTTTTAATTTAACACCCCACCCCACCCC
>NC_061111.1:219131535-219188372 GCF_002878395.1 Capsicum annuum | reverse complement strand
AAAAAATTATTTTATGATTGAATTGAGTTTTAAAGATAGTTAAATGAGCTTTAATGGAGCTTTAGTGGAGGAACTTTAATGGAGTTTTAAAGATTTTTTTTTTAAAAGCTTCAATGGAACTTTAATGGTGTTGAAGAAGATATTGTATTGAAGAAGACATTGTGTTGAGCTTTAATGGAGCTTTAATGATATTTTTTTAAAAAACAAAAAAGCTTCAATGAAGCTTTAATGGTGTTGAAGGTGTTGAAGAAGAAAGGGTGGGTTGGGAGGGAGGGAAGGGAAGGGTGATTTAAATAAATAAATAAATAAATATTAAATTTTTTTGTTTTAAAAAAAATATAAATTATATATTAATTATTTACACGTGGCACCTTTTTATTGGTCAAAAAAGTCAAATTTGAGCCCTTTCACGCGCCTATGGAGCGTGTGTACACACAAGGGGTCAAAATGGTGTGTTTGCAATGAAATAAAGAAGAATCGTGGGGTAATAGGTTGAAGTTAAAGTTCAGGTGTATTTTTGCAAATCTCTGACAAGATCAAGGGGATAATTATGTGTTTTCTCTTTATTATATAATAAATAATTAAAAAGAACAAATTCAAAAACAAAAATGGTGAAAAGTCACGATCAGTTATTAAAATTAAATAACTATTCTTTTACGGTTATAAATTGTGTTTATCATTTATTTCCTTATTATTAATTTATGAAATATTTTTCATATTAAATAATCGAAAAGTCATGTCTTTTCTTTTATTTTTCACCCTCTCAATAACAACAATAATCTTTTTTTATTAATAACCGTCTGGTTCAACATATGATCGATCTGTCATATTAGATTAACCTCTGTTGACAGAAATTGCTCAATCCCTACCACCAACCGCCGATATGTTGAGAACAAGGAATAAACAGAATGATTATTAAATACTAAATAAGAATTAAAAATTCAAAGTCGACCACCAAATGACATAGATTTTTGAATCTCTTGGGTAGATCCGATATACAAAAGGAGGAAAATACATACGCTAAAATAAAAAAAAATATCTAATTATTATTACTACTATTATTATTATTGTCAATTGGATATTTTTCAACCGGCAGCCTTGCTACTCAGCCTTGCTCCGAAGTCAGCCAAATCTCTATGGAGTTCATCAAACTGCTTTTGAAGTTCACGCAAGGACTTGATATGAATATTCTTGTACGAATCTGGATCATCCATATTTGTAAAGGGGGGACCTATTTATAAATTATTGTATCTCGAAAATAAAAAAGAAAACTATTTTAAAATAAATCTAACAGATGGGTAATCTGTTGCAAAATATATTCTTTCTGTTAGATAACTTACAACATACTGGCAATCTTTTGCAACAGATGTATATATCTGTTTGATTTCTCCAACAGATACATCATATGTTGCAACAGTTTGATCATCTGTCGTAACAGATGTCTCCAATTGTTTGACAATATAAACAGACGTGACATCTATTGTAACTAGCTATTCACCTGTTTATTCAATTTAAGACATACATGGGCTAGGAAGAATAAGGTGCGTGCAGATGGATCCACTATCATATGTGTGGGAGTAAGTATGTATTACTGATAAGGTCATCAGGACAACACACACAAAGTACAATGTTTTTGTGAATGCAGCTTTTAACCGATTAGGCACTGATCATTCAAAAAAGATCCTGAATTGTACCGTTAAGTTTGATGGGTTCGAAATTAATAAGGCTGAGGACCTTATGAAGATGGTGCAGATACCCTATTACAAATTACTGACGGTTGTTGATCGTGTTTATGCGTGTCAAATTTTGAGAAGGGATCAATATTTGTTGTCATTGCAGAGAACCAATAGCAATTGGACTTAACTTTAAGTGTCCATTGGACTCTGAGAACACCTTCAAAGCCTCGCACCTCATCAAACAAGAACAGAAAATCAATACAAATTCCCCTGTCCCAAATTTATATGGTTGGGTTGCTAGCTCGGGGTGATGATTATATTCCAGAAGGTGCGGTAGGAGAATGCCTTCTAGGGAAAATAGGTGGTTAATGGAAGACTATATCATCTGAGAGCTAATTAAAGAAGATACATAGGGTAGAAAGTAACTTCTAACAAATCTGACCGATGGAATTATCTTAAAAGATATGAAATCTGAATCAAGTGCAAATATGAAAGTGTATCCGGTAATGTAATTTCGTATGTTGTCTCTCTGAAAGAAAAATAATGTAGATGGACACTTTGCTAGGGAGCTGCTTGGTCGGGATTATCACCTAGATAGAAAATAGGAGAAGACCAACAAAGCAGCCTCATGGGCATCAAGGGTTGAAATAATGTACAACAAGTCTATAAAACTTACGCCAACAGCAACTGCAGCTAAAATAAGGAATCTAAGTGAAGATGGCAATTTTTGAATTTTAAATTTTATCCCATACCTTCTTGTTTGTGTTTTCGATCAGGTCCACTGTCATTGACCTGATCGGAACCACAAACGAGATTGAAAGACAAATAGAGTATCATTACTTCCTTAGCAATATGGATTAATTGATTGTGTTTTTTTGCCTTAGCATGCTTTCAACATTCCTTGGAGAAGATCAGATGCTTGTTGTAGTGTATGAATCCAGATAATTTTTAAGTTTGCCTCCAGCTTGATGATTCTATATTTAAGCTGGTCGTTGCCGTCTTTGAAGTTGGTAATGAGTTCCTCATCTCTTGTGAGCTCGATCAGGAACACTTCCTTCAAAGTTGTGGCATTCTAGAAGCCCTTCAGAATACTTTCTTCAGAAGCCTTAAAGGATATATGGAGAGTCGTTGTGTTTGTTTGAGGTCAAAATATGTTGATGCACGTTGAAGATGTGGTCTCAACAATTGAACAACATACTTTTATCGAGCATTTCTAAATGAATCTTGCTCAAATAATTTGATAAATTAATAAGTAAGGAGTTACGTAGCGTGTGATCTAAACTGACTCTACCAAGCCTATCAAATGTTACGTAACTCCGAGCTCATTACCCTATCAAAAAAATATAACCGAGTTAGTGCACAAATCAAATAAGCTCAATTTATTAGCCTTTCTGCTGATCACTCTTCTGCAATATATATGGCAAGATATCTTCTATTCAAAAGTCTACACCGTCGCCAAATATGCTTGCCAGGGAGCAATTCTTCAGAAGTCATCAATAGATATCTTCTGAAGAATGGCTTCCTGGTAAGCATGTCTGGCCACAGTGTAGACTTTTACATAGCAGATATTTTTTCATCTATATTGGAGAAGAGCGATCAGCAGAAAGGCTGAGAGATTAAGCTCGTTTGATTTATGCACTAACTCGATCATATTTTTTTGATAGGGTAATGAGCTTAGAGTTACGTAAACGTTTGATAAGCTTAGTAGAGTCGATTAGATCACACACTATGTAACTCCATTCTTATTAATTTTTCAAATTGGTTGAGCAAGATGCATTGAGAAACGCTAGATAAAAGTGTGTTGTTCAACTGTTGGGACCACATCTTCAACGAGCTTCAACATATTTTGACCTAAAACAAAAACAATGACCTTCCATGTATCCTTTAAGGCTTCTGAAGAAAGTATTTTGAAGGGCACCTAAAATACCACATCTTTGAAAGTGGTTTCCCTGATCGAGATCACAAGAGATGAGGAACTCCTTACCAACTTCGAAGATAGCAACGACTAGCTTGAATACTGAATCAGCAAGCTGGAGAAAAGTTTGAAAATTATCGAGATTCACATACTACAACAAGCACCAGATCTTCTCCAAGAAATGTTGAAAGCATGCTAAGGAAAGAAAACACAATCAATTATAACCATATTTCTAAGCAAGCAATGATACTCAATTTGCCTTTCAATCTCGTTTGTGGTTCCGATCAGGTCTACAATAGTGGACCTTATCGAAAACACAAACAAGAAGGCATGGGATGAAATTTAAAATTCAAAAAATGCCACCTTCGCTTAGATTCCTTATTTTAACTGCAGTTGCTGTTGGCGTAAGTTTTCTAGACTTTTTGTACATCATTTCAACCCTTGATGCCTGTAAGACTGCTTTGTTGGTATTCTCTTATTTTCTATCTAGGTGATAATCCCGACCACGTATCTCCCTTTCAAAGTGTCCATCTACATTATTTTTCTTTCAGAGAGACAACAGATAAAATTACATTACTGGATACACTTTCATATTTGCACTTGATTCAGATTTTGTATCTTTTAAGATAATTCCATCGGCCATATTTGCTAGAAGTTACTTTCTACCCTATGTCTCTTCTTCAATTAGCTCTCAGATGATATAGTCTTTCATTAATCACCCATTTTCCCTCGAAGGCATTCTTCTACCACACCTTCTGGCATATAATCATCATCCTGAGCGAGCAACCCAACCATATAAATTTGGGCCAGGGGAATTTCTATTGGTTTCGTTCTTGTTAGATGCAGTGCTAAGCTTCGAAGGCCCTCTAAGGGTCCAATGCACCCTAAAATTTAGTCCAATCTCTATTGAATCTCTTTACAATAACACCAAAACTATATCTCTTCACAATGCTTGAAAAATAAACATGAACAACAACCGACATTAAATATTAACAGGGTATCAGAACCATATTCATGGTCCCTCAGCCTTATCAGTTCGGACCTACCAAACTTAATTGTAAACATCTTGTTTGAATAATCTATAACTAATCAGTAAAAATAGCATTCACAAAATTAGTGCACTCGATGTGTGTTTCCACAATAACATTATCAGTAATACATACCTCCCACATATAAAGTGGTTCCATCTGCATGCAACTTATTCCTTTGAGCCCATATTTGTTGCAGCCTTTTGTGATGGTCCAGCAAAAGTTGATCAACTGTCAGTTCCTTATATCTATAAAGAAGAGGAAATAAATTGATGTCACAGAAAAAACATTATCTATCTATTGCAACAGATGTGGAGTCTATTGAAACAGATGTGGAGTCTGATGGAATACATCAAATCAGCCTTTCTGGTGGTTTGATTTGTTCCAACAATTTCTCCATCTATTGCAGCAATATCAACAATAGCATAAAATACAAATAAAAAACATCAACAACAAAGAAACAACAACATTTGTTCCAACAACATCATCAACAACAAAGAAGCAACAACCTTTATTCCAGAACCATCAACAACAATACACCACAAGTTCCAACAATGCCAACCCCACCAACAACATCAATAACTATATCAACAATAAAGAAATAAATAAAATACATACAAAAAAATGATACTTCCAACAAGGCTTTTAAAATTCTCCCAATAGATGACTTTTTTTGCATATTGTAATAAAAATTCTCGGTTTGTTTATTCAACACTTAAAAGTTCCTTCAAATTTTTTTAATAAATATGAAATAGATAAATAGTAATTAAATAAAAAACAGATGTAAATAACTTACAAAGAAGAATACGGGAATGAAAGAGCAATAATGAACCATACCTTATTATCAAAAAAGGGATCAAAAACAACAATTTTAGTCGAGGAAAGATATGGATCGGTTTAGATCTGAAAGGATCTTTATGAGAAGAGAAGATAAAAGAGAGAAAAAAGGTTGTGACCCTAAAGTGGCGAGAAAGAAAAAGATGAGAGTTGAATAAAATAAACTACAGCTGAAGGAAGAGAGATATGATAATTTCTATAGATGTATTGTACGTAGATGTGGGGGTTTTCAATATTCATTAATTAATATTCATTAATAATTTGAGGGGCACGAGGAAGACTAAGACTAGTGACATTGAAAAACAAGACAAGATTGCTCAATGAACTCACTTTTGAGATATCCAAGAAATATTTTTTACCGTCTTTAGTAGTAAGTACTACTTGATATCATCTACTCGGACAGAAGCTTTCTTTAAAATTAAAAGAGAAAAAAATATTTTCAAACTGATATGTCATCTGTTGTAACATATATAAATATCTGTTTAGAAATTCGACCAGCTCAGTCATCTGTTACAAGAGTTATAAATATCTATTTGAAAATTTCCAACAGCTCAGTCATCTGTCATAACAGATGTAAATGTCTATTTGATAATTAAATCAGATATGTCATCTATTACAACAGATAGAAATATTTGTTTGAAAATTTCCAACAACTTATTCATCTATTACAACATATGCAAATGTCAGATATGTCATCTGTTGCAACAGATATGAATATCTGTTTGAAAATTTTCAATAACTCAGTCGTTTATTGCAACAGATTTTATTGTAATTGATTTAGGTGGAACTAGGGATGAATGAATGAGAACACAGGATCAACTATAAATTCAATCGAGTCTTTGCAATTGCATGGCGTTGGTATTATGTTATCCCAACCCGAGTCGTCGATCGATCACTCTAAGTCAAAATGAGTTCTCATCAACTCAATATTAGGATAGTGACAGTACCTAAGTTGATTTAGGTAGAACTAGGGATGAATGAATAAGCTCACAAGGTCAACTACAAATCCAATCGAGTCTTTGCAATTGTATGGTGTTGGTATTGTGTTCATCTTAACCTGAGTCATTGATCGATCACTCTGAGTTAAAATGAGTTCTCATCAACTCAATGTTAGGATAGTGATAGTACCTAAGTTTATTTAGGTAGAAAGAGGGATGAATAAATGAGCTCACAGGGTCAACTACAAATCCAATTGAGTCTTTGCAATTGCATGGCATTGGTATTACATTCATATTGATCCGAGCCATCGATCGATTACTTTGAGTTGAAATAAGTTCTCATCAAATCAATATTAGGATAGTGATAGTACCTAAGTTCATTTAGGTAGAAATACGTATGAATGAATGATCTCACACGGTCAACTATAAATCCAATTGAGACTTTACAATTCCATGATGTTAGTATTGCGTTCATCCCGACCCGAGTCATCGATAGATCACTCTGAGTTGAAATGAGTTCTCATCAAATCAATATAAGGATAATGATAGTACCTAAGTTGATTTAGGTGGAACTAGGGATGAATGAATGAGCTCACAGGATCAACTATAAATCCAATCGAACCTTTACAATTGCATGGCTTGGTATTGCGTTCATCCCGACTCGAGTCATAGATCGATCACTCTAAGTTGAAATAAGTTCTCATCAACTCAGTGTTAGTATAGTGATAGTACCTAAGTTCATTTAGGTGGAACTATGGGAAAAATTAATGAGCTCACATGGTCAACTACAAATCCAATCGAGTCTTTGTAATTGCATGGCATTGGTATTATGTTTATCCCAACCCGAGTCATAGATCGATCACTCTGAGTTGAAATTAGTTCTCATCAACTTAATGTTAGGATAGTGATAGTACCTAAGTTGATTTAGGTGGAAATAGGGATGAATGAATGAGCTCACAGGGTCAACTACAAATCCAATCGAGTCTTTCCAATTGCATGACATTGGTATTGCGTTCATCCCGACTCAAGTCGTCAATCGATCACTCTGAGTTGAAATGAGTTCTCATCAACTCAGTGTTAGGATAGTGATAGTACCTAAGTTGATTTAGGTGAAACTAGGGATGAATGAATGAGCTCACAGGGTCAACTAAAAATCTAATCAAGTCTTTGCAATTACATGGCATTGGTATTGCATTCATCCCGACCCGAGTCATCGATCGATCACTCAGAGTTGAAATGAGTTCTCATCAACTCAATATTTTAAAAACATTATCTTTTAAAATTTTTAAAATTAATTAAGATCAATTCAGACCAAATTAGCAATTTCAGAACTTGTCATTCTTTTTTAAAATTACAAATCAACCCATACAAATCATCCATTTGCGTGAAAAACTTTTCATATCAAATTTGAAGCTCTCGATCTTCTCTCTCTCTCTCTCAGGGTCTCCTCTCTCTCTTAATAATACAAACAACAACTACTCAACATATTGCTCAACCCTTCAAAATAGGTCGATTTTCTTCCCATTTACGACTATATATAGTTGTTTTTTTGACTTTATTTCTTCTTGTATCCATCATTTTCTCTGTCTTCGCAGGTAACAGAGTTCGAGAAGAGTTCTACATTTATTGTTTATTCCAAAAAATAGGGCTTTTCAAGTTAATGATGGAAAATAAGACTTTTAGTTGTATTATTTTTTAGAATGGGTTAACAATTTTGAGTTTTGATGCTAAAAAAGTAGGAAGCACCCGAGAAAACCCTAGTTTTTCTCTCAGTATTTTGTTGACTATCGTGGTATTGTTGGATGGTGTTTGTGGTGTTGTTGGTGGCTGTTGGTGGTGGTGTTGGTATTTGTGTTTTTTAGCGGTGGTGGTGGTGGTCTTGGTGTTGGTATTGGTGGCATTGGTTGTGGTCTTGCTGGCATTGGTGGTGGCATTGGTTGTGGTGGTGGTGTTCCATCTGTTGCAATGGATGGAAAATCTGTTAGGAGATATTAAATAAGTCTTCAAACAGATTCCCCATCTGTTCCAACTGATGGGTTATCCGTTGGAGTTTTTTTTTTTTTTATAATATGGCATAGAATAATTTATTGAAATTTGTCCATCTATTGCAATAGGTGGAATATCTGTTGGGAGATATCAAATAGGTCTTCAAACAAATTCGGGTTCCCCATCTATTCCAACTGATGGGTTGTTCGTTGGAGTATTTTTTTTGTTGTGTGGCATAGAATAATTTATTGAAATTTGTCTCACCTTTTTTTAAAAAATTATGCAGACATCAAATGCAATATATTTTTTATTTTTCTATTATTTGTAGTTAAAAGATGTCTCTTAAAAGAAAAGAAACTGAAAGTGGATCAACTTCTGACCACCCAACCAAAAAGGCTAAACTACAGATAGATTTGGAGAAACTTCCAGAACAATCTCAGTCAGGGCAAAATGAAGATGAGGAAAGAGATAACTCCTTCTCACCAATAGAGCGTGAAATAACATCGAAATCCTAGCATGATTTTGTCAAAACTATTAGTATCATCGGGTTTCAAGTTGTGATGCTGATGAGTAACCTTAATTCAATATTTCGTGATATTGTACTTAAATGTCAGTTGAGGAAACCTTTTAACGAACTTAAGAGTATTATGAAGAAGGAAAACATAGATGAAGTTTTTAAGAAGAGCTGCTTTACGTACTTTCTTGAGCTGTCTGGGGCCTGCCCTCTCCGCTTGCCAAAAATCATGGTATATGGCCTCCTCAAGCGCAGGATCAAGTATGCGGGGGATGATGGAGGTTTGAAGGAAGGCAAAAAAAAGATGGATGAAGTCTGGATCAACTACTGTGGCATGCCAATTTGTTTTGGATCGAAAGAGTTTGCCACAGTGACGGTCTTGAGATGCGATCGTCCAGAAGAACCTCTCATCAATAAAACACCCCAAAAAAGGCCCCACAAATGCAAAGTAAAAAAAGATAGTTTTTTGGGAATTATTGGACCTAGCTACAAAGTGGATGATTTGATGGCGGATCTCAAGAATAAAGACATACCAAAGCACTACAGGAAGAAATTATGCTTAGTTTAGTTTGTCCATTCCGTTTTATTGGCAAGAGATGTCAGGAAAGTCATGGAACATGATTTATTGGTGTTTGCTGATGATTTTGAAAAATTCAACGATCATCCCTGAGGATACGACAGCTACTACTTGACTGTCAAATATTTACTGAAAAAGCTAAAGCCAAAGACAACCATATTATACGGCTTTCCTTAGGCTTTCATGGTAAAATTGATCACTATTTTACTCATTCATTAATTTATATTGAATATAGTTATGACTTTCTTTTTGCTTGCTTCCTGATTACAATTTTTAGCCTTGGGCATGTGAAGCCATTCCCCCCACCCTCCGAAATCATTTCAAGGATTACCCAGATAAGGTTTCTCATCTAAGGACCCTTAGGTGGTTGGCTGCAGCAGAGAACAGCAAAAAAAATATTAACAAGGCTGATCTTTTTAAATCTCTGGATGATGCAGTACGTCTTCTTTCAACTAAAATTTTTTTAAAGATATTAAAATAGATGTTCCATCTGTTGCGACAGATGGGTCGTCTGTTACAACAGATTACTCGTAAACTGCAAATGGTGCCACAGATTAACCATCTGTTACTCTGGTTCTCCGAACCCTACTCAACAGATTACCCATCTACTGCAAATTATGCAACAGATGGGTAATCTGATGCAACATATTATCAATCTATTTCAACATACAGATCAGCTGTTGCAGTAGCTAGATCGTCTGTTGCATAAGTTGGATGTGGTAACATCCATTTAACCCGAGCCCCATGTAACCCAACTGAATGTAAATTATTATTATATGATTTAAATTCCTCTTGTCTTTTTTTATAGGTTGTGCATCCTTGGATCGTGCCTACCATTGATGAGCTGGGGATGACTTTTTTTTTTAGTCTGGGTCTTATAGATACAAAAGAAGGCCCAACGGTGGAGTTAATAAAGAGAGAGTTGGCTGGAGCAACATCCATAAGAAGAGCAGTTAGGCAAGGTCAGCCTAATATTAAAGATCTTCACGACCAACCTCAAACTGCAACAGATTTGGGTGCTTCTTTTGGGGGTTTTGTTAGTGGAGTTGTTTGTGATGGTGCAGCCATCCTCCTGCTGCTGTTGCTACCAGTCGTGATTATGAGCATGTTGATGCTCAGCAAAAAATAAATATGTTTGAAAAAAACCTTTGCACAGGTCCTCTCTCTCACCCCTACACCAATCCCTCCCACCCTTACAGTGGTCCCTCTCACCCCATCTCACCTTCATATTCTCATTGCAAATACAAAGTGTAAAAGGACAGAGAGGATAAACTCCTTGAAAAGCTAAAGGCTATTGCTGAAGCTGTTGAGGAGTTGAAATCCAGGAGGGGTGTCATACCATCCAATGAGTTGAGGGGGCCACACACTCCTACAGTGGAGGTTAGGAGGAAGAGAAGAAAAATTAGAAAAATTCTCTACGTTCTGAAATCAAAAAAAATTGCAACTCCTCCCGCTCCAAGAGTTGTTGAAGTTCAGGGGCCGCCAAAGAAGGTGGACATATTCGCCGCGCTTGGCAAGGAGAAGAAGAAGGAACTAAAAGAATTCATCAAGATGAAGGTTCAAAAAGAATACACCATGCATTTATTTGCCGCCAAAGACTTCTTGAATATGACAAATATGTGTGTGTGATACAAGGACAAGGTAAGTTTACTTTTGCTAACCTAGCCTTCCAATCTACTCCATGAAGAAAAATCCACGCAGCAGATGTGTAGTCTGTTGTAAAAACTTAGTATTCTGTTTAACATAATACACATCTGTTGCATAAGTTGTGTTGGCTGGGTAATCTGGGAACTGATTCAGAGAACCCTCTATATCGAATTTTTCACTATGTTTTTAGTCTTTACAATTACTAACCTATTTAAAAATTGTCTTCTTATACCACAATATGTTGATAAAATTCTCTACCTCATGAGGGGCAGGCAATTAGCGTACCCGGATGCTTATGATGTTGCCGATAGGATAATGGACCTCAACTTCTACAATAATTTTAAGGATAGGTATGCTAAACTCTGTAAGATAGCTGATTCCGGTGACCCAGGATTTGATCAGTTAGTTTCTACATTCCAATGGGATGAAGAAGTGATTAAATATGTTAGAGGAAAGAGGACATATCCACACTGCAAGAGCTGAACCAAGGCAAAGAGAATCCGTGCAGTTATGAACGTGGATGCCACACATCTTTTCAATATTGAGATACTACTATACGAGGGAAAGATTAAGGTTTATGACTGCAACTTACTTGTCTTCAGCGAGAAGACGTTTTTAACCCACATGCAGCCACTCTTGAAGTTGTTCCCTAAGTTGTTAACACAGAGTAAGATGATGGATTATTTACTAGTTGAAGTCTTGGTGAAGGAATCATGGAATTTTGAAGGTCAAAATAAGAACATCCAACTCCCATGAAATACAACCGGTGCAGTACTCGCTTGCATACATCGAGTGTTTGCTGATCGGCACACAAATGACCGGTATGTGCGACACCGTTGTGGGAAAAATGTAATGGGTTTGGGCATATATGGTAATAACTAAACGATTGGAGCCTGTGTATAAAAAAGAACATGTACAAAGACAGAGACGAACGCGATAACGAATTTTCATTTCAAGCCAATTCACTTTACATGTAGTGGCAATAAATTTTATGTCTGGCCAAGTTGAATTTTTATAATGCAACAAATTTTATATTTGTCGTAACAGATATAGTACCTGTTATGACAGATTGAATATCTATTAGAATAGGTTGGTCATCTGTTGCGTTATGCAGATATTCCCAGTCTATCTGTCGCAACAGATATACGATTTGTTGCAACATATAATCTATCTATTGCAATTGATCGATAATCTGTTGGAGCAAATAAAAAAAGTAGAAAGACCTGTTATATAATTTCTAGAAGATGACCTATGTGTTGCATCTCATGTTGCAATATATGTCTAAATTTATTTGATAAGATATGTCATCTGTTGCAGCAGATGTATTATCTGTTGCAATATTTGAATCTAGTACTCCATTTCAATTAACATGTTAAAAACTAATGATTAAATTATATTCATAGACAGAATAAAATAAATCAAAGCCTTAGAAAATTACATGAAATAACTCAACAAATAAATGAAATGTAAAAAAAAATCATTATGGGTACAAACGATCTACTCTGCAAATAAATCAACAAGTTAAACTAAGGAGGATAGGTTATTACATTGACGGACTCAATCTATAAAGATCTAATCAATATGGACAAGTTGTTCTTCATCCGGTGCTATGAAATTTGGCTTTGGTCATCATGGATCTTTAACGTCGGTTGCATACGGCTTCTGAGCTTTCACTTCTCCGTATTTTCATAAAAGACCAGCATATCTTTTGCAGAGTAATTCAACATCAAGTCCATCATTTGGTACTTGTAATACATCGCTCAAATACTTGGCATAGACGGCAACAAAAGGACCGCAATTCCTATGTTATAAAAAAAATAGATAATCCATATTTTGCAGTTCATGCAAGCGTTGTGAAATTTGTGAAATGAAACTAAATTCTGACACTTAAACTTACAGGCTACCAATGGTTTGTTGAGCAATTCCTTCAACATATTTTACATCAAATGGATTAGCCAATTTATCCCGGTATGCTTCAATCGTCAACCAATTAGTACGAACCTTTTGATCCAAAAAGCCACTCATATCAAGGTAAGTAGGGAATATTTTGGCAAGATTTTGTATCTCAGACGATGGCTCAGAATGTCTCCTTCGTGACATCGAGTCATAAACTCGGATGCGCCTCTCTTTTAGAATGACGACAGCCAATACCCAATGGAATTCATCACCACAATTGATTGGGATATACACTTCTTCGACCAAATGCCAAGGTAAGCCAGTCGAAATGCTAAAACCTTTGACGATGTTGATTAAACATTCCTCATTTCGAGAAACTTTCAACTGTTGTTGACAATACCTATCATAGGAACTATTTATGTAAACTTTGTACAAACAATTTTCTGTCGTGTATCTATATTGTTCTTGTGTTTGGAACTTAGCCTTCTTTTGAAGGTAGTAAAAAATAACATCAATGTGCTGCACATATTATCAAACATTTTGGATTACGTGATGAAAAAATCAATACACAGATATAATTAAATAAAATATTAATTAATAGTAATATGTATGGCATTTAAACATCATCATTCCAGCAAGTTTGGGGATGTGACATCAAATAGAACCAATTCTTCATTCTGAGATGTGCAACAACAAAGTTGAACATATCAAAACCAATACTCAACTCGTTCACTTTGTAGCGCTCGTCATTTTATTTTCTACATGATGATTTATATGTGTAAATGTCAGGTTCTTACAACAAGAATTGTATAAACCAATATCTAAGAAATTGATTTATGTACCTGCCGGCATGATGCTTTAACAGCCCATCGAAAATCCATTTTGAATAGTCGTTGATCAACTGTGTTAGTTATTTTAGAGCCTCGTTCGAGATGTTGAACCCTTAAAACGGGTAATTTTTTCATTCTCCCAAACTGACATGCTTCATTTTTTCTTTTTCTTTGGAAGCAGTTGATGGATTATCAACTGTGATATTATGCTCTTCGATATTAGCTTCTACTATGACATCCATCTGGAAAGCTAGAATTGTCAATGGTAAGTAGAGATAAACAACAAACTGTACATCTGTTGTAATAGATGAGTCTTATATTATATCAGATGGATTATCTGTTGGGATAAATTCGAATAGGTAAATCAGAGCAGTATGATAATTTCGAACAGATAATGAATCTGATACAAAAGGTTAGACAATAGTTGCAATAGATGTATATATTTATTTGATAATTTTCAGCAGATGTATCATCTATTGAAACAGATATGTGCCTGTTTGTTGTTTGGAACAGATGATGTACTTTCACCTTCTTCAGCTTATGCTGCTCTCCTGTGGCCCTTGCACACTGAACATTGGTACAAGACAAAGAAAGAGGCATTTCAATCTTGCTTTTTTTTATGCTTGATGATGCCTTGGAAGTGTCTTTCCTTCTCCTCTTAGCTGCCTTGATCTCTAGTAGAGTATCTAGATATGAAATCCTCTTTGATGGAATGACACCCCTCTTAGATGTCATTTTCTTTACAGAAGCAGTTAATGCATTAATAGCATTAATCACTCCATCGTGTTTTTCCTTGTAGTTTTGACATTTGCATGCAGAACATTCGCTAGATGCGTCAAAATCTAGAGAAAAATCTGTACAACCATTATGATCATAATCATAATGGCTTGTTGTTTCAAAAACTATAAGAGGAGCATCATTAATCCCACCCTCCAAAATTATTTTTTTTGTGATGGTTGTTGCTCCAAACAATTCTATTTTTATTTCATCAACGACCTTAGAGTTCGATAAAATTTGCACAGATTGTAAAGTAAGAAAAAATGGCATATTCAACTCTCGATTGGTTGGAACAAGCCACGGATGGACAATCTAAAATAAATTGGTACATATATTAAGAATGATAAAATCATTTAATCATTAATTAAAACAAAAACTTGATTAGAATTGGACTTACTGCTTCCTTGGGGGGATTGAAAAGATCAAGAAATTTTGTATTTTTATCGATTTTCGCCAACAACCATCTTAAAATTCTTGGACAGAAAACTTCTTCCTGGTAGTTCACTTGTTGTCTCAAATAAGGAATGGCTTCAAATGTCCAAGAATATAACATAACGCCAATAAATTAAAAGCATTATTGAATAAAACAATGAGGAATCATATCATGATAAAAAAAAATATTTACCATGAAGGCCCATGAAAAGCCATGTAAGGTGATTGTTTTTGGCATTAACGGAGTCAACAAATATTCAACAGTCATTTTGAAGCTTCCATAACCCCAAAATAGTTCTTAAATTCCTCAAAATCCTCGGAGAGATTTATTAAACCAAGGCTTATGTTGTTGTTAACGTCTCTCACCCAAAGAACATTATGTACAAACCAAACCAAACACAATGATTGTTTGTGCTTCTTTGAAAGTCCTTAACCTTTCAACGCTTCTATCAGATTTTTGTTTTTGAAGCTTGGACCAATAATGGACACCAGCTCATCATGATCACTCGACTTGTCTTTGCCTTTTTTAGGTGTGCGGGGTGCTTTTTTGGGTCAGAGTAGGTATAACTTGAGAAGGAGAAGGAGGATAACATTTTAGTCCGGTAACTATAGCAAACTCCTTCCAACCAAAACAAATTGGCTACCACAGTAATTTATCCATGCCTCATTCATCTTATCTTTGTTTTCATACATAAACCTGAGCTTGAGAAGATCATATACCATTTTCATCTGGAAATGAGCATTGTTGTCCTTCGGCAAATCAAGATATTGCCCAAAGCAGCTTTTCCTTAAATAAGAATCCAATTTTTATTCTTGAAGTATTTTTCTGAAGGTGTCGAAAGATTTTCCCATGACTGACTTAAACACGATATCACCCGTTAAATTTGTGGCACCATCGCACTGTATTTTTGTCGGATAATGATAAATGCTGAAGGTTTTGACCAACTCTTCGATGGAAGGGCTATTAGCGTTTATATAATCTCTTTTGAAAGATTCCTCCTTCCCATGTTCATTATCTTCTGCTTCTGATTGAGTTAATGCTTGTAAAGAAAGCTCATAGAGTGATGGATGTAGCCGAGCTGCTGCACTTGTTTCTTTACTTGGACTTGATTCGATTTCTTTTATTTTGGGAGCCATATTATCTTAAATTAACAGGAACATAATATAGATTATAATTTATTAATGCATAACAGTAATATAACAGTTCCAACAGACAACTAATCTGTTACACCAGGTATGTTATCTGTTGCAACATATAACCGACCTGTTACAACGGATGAGTAATTCGTGAAAACCATAAAAACAGATCACTGATCTATTGCACCTAGTATTTTATCTGATGCAACATATAACCGACCCATTACAACAGATGAGTAATCCGTTGGAAACCATAAAAATAGATCACTAATTTGTTGCACCAGGTATGTTATCTGTTGCAACATATAACCTATATATTGCAATAGATGAGTAAACCATTGAAAAAAATAAAAATAGATCATTAATCTGTTGCACCAAGTAGTTTATCTGTTGCAACATATAACCAACCTGTTGCAACGGATGAGTAATTCATTGGAAATCATAAAAACAAATCACTAATCTATTGCACCAGGTATGTTATCTGTTGCAACATATAATCAGCTTGTTGCAATGGATGAGTAAACCGTTGGAAAGAATAAAAACAGTCACTAATCTGTTATAAAATGAAGAGTAAACCGTTATAAATAATAAAAATAGATCACTAATCAGTTATCTGTTAGATCAATATTGTTTACATTTCTTCCAAACAGAAGAATCGTCTATCGCAACAGATAAATGATCTGTTAGATTGTTTACCTGTTGATCAGATTTTCATAGTTACATTAAATTTTCATTTGTTGCATTAGATGTTCATCTGTTACATTATATGTTTCATCTATTGTAATACCATTTTTACCAAGACAAACAACAAATCAACCCAGCAACACTAACACATCACACACACACACACTAAGAACATTAACTGGGACCAAAACCATCAATAAATTCGATTCAACAGTACGACAACAAGAAGAAGAAATTCTAGAAATTAGGGTTTTATTCAGTCCACATTTCAATACTAGAAGAGTAGTTGGCTCAAGTTCCTTTGTTGCTTCATAATTTTTTACCTGTGAAAAAAGAAATGGGACGACGAAGAACTCGAAGTTGTTGTCATCGGAGAAGTATTCACATCGATTGATGATTGAAAGTCAAAAAAAAAAATCGCCCGATTATTTATCGCCCAAGGTTGAAGGGAGAAATTTTGTAGAACTGTTGGTCGGGAGAGAGTTGTGAAAAGCTTTCGAGAGAGAGAGAGTGGTTGATTTGGATTGAAGAGGGGTGTGGGTTGGGTTGATTTGTATTTTTGAAAATATTATTAAGTTTTGAAAATATTAATCAAGTCCACAATTAACTTAATCAAGTTTTCTAATGATGTTTGACCCTTTAAGTTGGTTAATGTCACCAATCCTTCATTCAAGACTTAAAAGACATCTTTCCTTCAATTTTCTCTAGTTAGTTGATCATCTTCCGGTTTATTTATGTGTACTAGTTTAGGATACGTGCGTTACACGTGTATCAAGCGTTAATTAAGAATAAATGTATGTAAGAAAATAAATTATTGTGTGTAAGATATTTTATTAAGTACAAAATTAGTAAAAAAATAATACAAAATTTTGAAGATAAAAGAGTATTTAGTTAAAGAGGAATTTAGTCATTATACTTATTTCTTAATTCTAAAAGCACTTTGTTTTTATTAAGAGTTACTTTTATTCTCAGGATTCTATATTTTTATCGAAATTGTAGATAATTTAGATGATTATAAATCTTTAATACGTTAGGGATGTTTGGTTGTAGATAAGAATAGAGTTATTCATGTATTTAAACTATGTATAACTTATAAAATGTTTGGTAGGTGCATAAGAAATAAGTTATGGTGTATTGACCAGGGCGGAGCTACCCTTTCGAACCCCCTTCGACAAAAAATTATAATATATTTACATGATTAAAATTATTTTTCATGTATAGATAGTCAATGTTGAACCCCTTAGATTAGTTCGTATGTTCACTTGTGAATTCCCTTACTGAAAATTCTGAATCTGCTACTGGTATTGACGGTTAATTCAAATATAGATGTGTTATATATTTGTACTCTTTGTAAAATATAATTTTCTTTAAAACAATTTGTATTATACTATTTTCATCATCACTCTCGAAACTTTACTTCCCATTTATTTACATGTGCTCACACCAATCAATGAAACTATATACACAAGAAGAACACATTATTTAAAAGTAGCAATAGACGTTAAAATACATACTGTATCTGTTTAAATTATATAAATAAATATTGTATCTCAAATATTATATCTTACAAAAATAATTTCAAGGTCCTTGTTTCCATATTTCTGTAAATCAATTTTTTTACATTAACATTTTATTTGTGATCGATCATCAATAGGCAAGGGTGTAGATATAATTTGTGTACAATAACAACAATGACATCTTCAGAAAAAGACACTTCACTACCATATAAGTCAACAACACATTCATAAATAATCAAATTAATAGCAATGAGAATATAACAAATGATAGCATGAGATGCCTAGCTATCTGTTTAATGTTGGTGAATTTGCTGATAAATGTCCAAGAAAAATCCTACCATTATAACAGTATACAAGCACATTTAATATCTCCAGCAACAATAATATAAGTATACAGAGCTTTTTCCAACCATACTAACATCAACAAAAAATAAAAAATAAATTTATATTGTTCCTCTTAATCCTCTTATACATTGCTAAGATACTAACAAATTAATCAACTTGTCTCAAAAATAGCTCAGTGCATTAAAATTTTGCTATTTGCATGATTCCGAGAAATGCTGAATCAAATAATCAACTTACCTCAATTTGTTGAAAGAAAGAAAATCATCAACACGTGAAAATAAAAAAGGATGAATTTTGAAAGTCCAACAATTCCCTTCTTCTGCGTCTGCATTGCAATATGATCAAACTTGTACCAATTTTTGTCTCAAAATTGTTTGAAACAATTATATGTGGCAATACATGTAGATAAAGTACCTGTAAATCTTTATTGAATGAACATGACTTTATTGAATATCCTCTTTTTTTCAATCTCACAAAATGATCCAGCTCGAAGTTATTTTCTCTAATTGTTCATATGAAACATCCATTATTAACTTGATCACAAAATTGTACCAATCCTTCAGATGATTCTCATAATATAGCTGAGAGTAAACATCTTTTTTTTTTTTAATTTTCTTGAATGATTTTTGGTAAAGAAAAAAGTGTTAAGAATTCGTCATCAATGTCATATACTAACAAACATGAAATTCAAATTCAGTATGATTTTTTCTTCTTAACCTAAGTATAAATATGTCATATTACATAACTCAAATAAAAGTATATTAACATACAATATTAAGTTGGTTTTAAAATATTAAATATTAAAAAAATAATTAAAAAAACTTTTCCCCTATGGTGTACGGAGCAGTTAAGGACCTCGGTATTTTCAATGTACGTGCCTCGCACGTAATACTACTCAACTCGAATAGAGAAGCAATTAAAAATTAAAAAGTGTAAGATAAAAGCATAACTTAAAGAACAATTATCTTACTTATACAATAAAAATAAAGCTGACCATGGAGGTCTAGTCCAAGCCAGCAGTTAATGACTCATTCTCCTCCAATATAATCAAAGAGTTGGAAATTCCTTCATCATCCTTCCCTTGTAATATTCATTAATTGATCGAAACTAAAATAAGCGAAAAAAATCTGAAAGTAAATACAATGTCGTATGTCCAGATGAAGTGTGTACGTTTCCAGTAAAGTTTGATCAAATATTACTTATATAGAATTGTAGAAATAAGGTTTTTTACTATAAGATAAATTTTTTGTTAACTTATAAGTATACAATATTAGTAGATGAAGGAAAATTAAATAATCCTAGATGGAAAGGAAATTTCAAAACATTTGTTTGTTGTACCATAATTAGCGCTAGTACAAAGACAACTTCAAAACTTTATACCGCAACATAATTAATTTCCAACATCTATACCTTTTTTCCCTAAATATTAAAAAAGACAATGTTGTAGTTGTACCATTGTTAAACCAACAACTTACAAGTTTAGAATATTCACATAAGAATTTTCATACTTTTAGGAATTTTAGATTCACAAAAACTTCTGATATATTTATCTTTATTTAAAAATATTGCATTAAGTGAAATTACATTCACCTAGATATTAATGTTCCATTTCATATATTTTGGGATTTTTTTTTTAATTTTCCTTTTCGTATATTCTAGGAGTCTATGTATAAACCTAAATAAATTGTGTGCAAAAAATTAGTTAAATAGAATTGCGGGATTTCTTAATTATTAATTCTCATAATACTTTTTATAATATATTTTAGATTTCCTATTTAAGGTAAAATTTTAATTGATTTAAAAATATTAAATATTATAATTTCTTACCTAAATTAAACAAGGATTTTTTTTACATTTTTGGCTTTTTTTATTCACAGTGGAAAAGTTGAAGACTTTCACTTACCTTAATTATGAGCTGAGTTTTGTTAGTTATAGGGTCTTGATTAAATATGACTAAGGATTCTAATCAAGGGTCTTATTGGAACTTGGTAACAGCGGCGGTAGTGGTATGGTAGAGTAATTTGTACTTTATTTTTTACAACTTGTACCTTGTATTTGTGATATACTCTCTCTTTTGTTTGCTGCTTCATGGTTGAACTCAAATCTTGTTTGTGTTGTGATGTGATATTTTCCCTACTGGATAGCCATCAATGACGGACAAAATGTTATGAATTTTGTCTCATTTTTTTATTAAATTTAAGTTTTACTTCTAATAATAATTATTATTTTTACTTTTTTTTCTGAAAGAAAAATATAAAACTCTTATCCTATTTGATTTATTTGTTGCCTGAAAAATTTTGTAATTGTATAAGTTAAAGATCCCTCTTCTCATTTTGACCGTTTGATTTAATAGTGCACAATTGTAATAAGACTAAGACTGCACATGACAAATTGGACACAAAGGTGAACTCGAAGTGAGTCACTCCCACTTTGTACATACTTTATAAATTAGATGATTGAATGATGCAAGTTCGTAATTATTTCAAAACAATTGAAAATCAGAAGTCTGATCAACTTACCAGCTTAAAGCAATGCTTCTATCTCTTTTATTGCGCTTTTGATGACTTGGAACATCAGCAAATTCATATGTACAAATCGATCCAATGAATAGAAGAACACAAGCATGTTTACGAAGAAAAAAGAAAGAGAATACAAAATTTAAATAGTAACATACCAAATATTCAATAAAACACTAATCTTTGACACCCATGAGAAATGATAAAGATGTGAGGTATGAAAGAACAATATTACCTCCTCGTCAATTAATATTATCATTTTTCGAGAACCACCTCCATTTTTAAACAGCTTCGTTGGCCCGCTTTCAATGACCAAGACTTTGATCATCCAGATACAATTCTTTGACTTCAAGACGTTGATACCCACGACTTCAGTGATAGGATCCATTGTAATAATCTTTAAGAAAATAAAAGTTAGAACGTATAATTTCATAATAGAGGAAAGTTTGTAAGATGAGAGTTAGAACGATAAGAACGTATAATTTCATAATAGAGGGAAGTTTGTATGATGAGGAGAATTGTACCTGAATATGTGAATCTTGTTGGTAGATGGTTAGATAAAGAAGGTTAGTTATGAGCAATAAAAAAGTTAATATATTCTATTAATTGATACATAGAATGATAAGAACATATAATTTCATAATAGAGGTAAATTTATGAGATGAGAAGAATTATACCTGGATATGTGGATATTGTTGGTAGGTGGGTAGATGAAAAAGATAAGTTATGAGCAATAGAAATTATAATATATTCAACTAACAGGACACATTAAGGTAATAACCTCAATATAAGTAGACTAATGTACACGTTAAGCTAAAGTAAATTAAGCAATCTCTCTCTCTCTCTCAGTGCACATTAGTGCGATAACCTGCGCACAGTCGGAGATGGGGAGAGGACGACATTGGAAGGCTGCTAAGAAACAACAAGAGGATGATATCCGCCATGAAATTCTTGCGAGTTCTGAACATGCTGGGACAGGTTCTAGAGTAGTGATTGGGGAAAAATTCAAAACCCCGATGGGAACCCCTCAGATAACACCGACAATGATGTCTAATGAGAAAAGGAAGGCAAAAAGTGTTGAAACTTGGCCTAAATTAGCTACCAAGCAAGCAATTGGTGAAAATACAGCTCAATTAAGCCTAGATCTGCAGAAACTAAAAGGAACAAATACTCCAAATGAGCTAGGAACTGCTTCAAAGAAGCATAAGCAAGTGGAGAAGCTGCTTGAGAAACCATGGAAGAATTTATTCGCTACAAATAGGTTGGCTACTAAAGGTATGGATCTATCATTCATTCCACCCACTGTTATTGATGGGGAGACAGTGGTAGAAGTAACTGCGGATGATGTAGCTTATGAGAATGCAAAATAGAAGTCTGCTATTGTGGTATATGTAGTGGGAATCAGCCCCTCTATAGGTGCTATGGAGAGATTCATACTTGCGTAGAGGAGCTTCGCTACAAAGCCAATTGTGTTGTATCATTCAGATGGGTACTTTATGGTAAGATTTGCGAATGAAGAAGAAAGAGATGTAGTGTTATGCTCTGGACGACCACAATACCTACTCCGAAGACCAGTCATTATTAAACCTTGAACAACAGATTTCAATTTTAGTGAGGAAATCCTAACTATAATTCCGCTATGGATTAAGCAACCTAGCTTGCCCCTGAACTGATGGAATGATGTAGTGTTAATTAAAATAGGGAGTAGCTTGGAGATACCCCTGTATGCAGATGAATGTACAACTCAAGCTAGCAGAATATCATTTGCTCGGATATTGGTAGAAGTAGACATTACCAGACCACTCCCTAAAAAAAATAAAATCCAGGATCTGAAGGGTAGACTGATGGAGCACGAAGTATGGTATGATTAGAAGCCACTGTATTATGAAAAATGCCTACAAGTTGGACATACTTGTAAAACTAACCCACCACCTGTGAAGAAACAAAAAGCCGCAAAGGGACAGGGGAAACAGACGCAGAAAATGGAATGGAAACCTACAGAGGAGCTTGAGAAAGAAAGTATGAAACCACAATTTCAAGACATGGATAGTGACAACACAGGAATAGCTACAGCAAGTACAACAGAGCAATAGCAAACTTTTAAGAAAAATTCAACTGATAAAAGGCCTTATCTCCTAACCAACACACCAGGTAATTGCAGCAATTCCTTCGACGTTGGACAAGAAAGAGGAGGTACTAATGTGGATATGAAAGAATTCTTCCCACCAATACTCCCTCTGCAAGTATGCTAGTAACATGGAATGTAAGAGGTTTCAACCAAGTGGTGAAGCACAAGGAAATGAAGGTATTTTTTAGGAAAAATAAAGTTACTATGATAGCAATTAGTGAGCATAGAGTTCAGAATAATATAGCCGATAGTTTACTTAATAAAATATTGCATGGATGAAAGTGGTACACAAATGCTTCATCAACTATGAGAGAAAGATTATGGGTTATTTGGGATCCTAATAAAGTAGATTTTCAATATATTGATAATTCAGCCCAACATATTCATGGTGAGGTATACTACCTGGAAAATGGAAAGAAATTCCAATTTACTGTAGTGTATGGGTTGCATTTGACCAAAGCATGAGTACCAGTGTGGATTGCCTTACAAAACCTAAATATAACAATCAATAAGCTGGGGCTTGTCATGGGATATTTTAACTCTATATTGTCTATAGAAGATAGACAAGCAGGAAGATAAGTACAAGATCATGAGATAAGAGACTTTAAGAGTTTATGGAAGATTGTCATCTTTCAGAGCTAACATCAGTAGAGAGAACATATACATGGACTAATGGCCATGTGTATAGTAGGATTGACAAAGCCATAGTAAATTCTCCATGGATGGTAATAATGCCTATGCTGCAAGTGCAAATTATGGACCCTCTGTTCTCAGATCACTCACCTCTAAGCATTAATTTAGAGGAGATGACAGACATCAGGAGAAGACCTTTCAGGTTTTACAACTACTTAGCATAACATTCTGTATTTCAGGCCAGAGTTAAAGTAAGCTGGAGGATAAAAGGAGTAGGAATGAGGGGCATTTGGAAAAACTTAAAAAATGTAAGGAACGAAATGCAGTTGCTGACCAAGTTAGAATATATGAATGTAACAACAAGGATCCAAAACCTTAGAGCAGAGCTCTCGAATAAACAAAACCTGATGAAACATGCCCCTGTAGAACAAGAGCTAATAATTGAAGAAAATGAGCTTAAGATTGAACTAAGCAAATAGAGCATGATTGAAGAAAGCATATATAGGGAAAAGTCTAGAGTTCAATGGCTCAAGCTGGGAGATTCTAATACAGCATACTTCTTTGCCAGTATGAAAGAGAGAAGGAACCAAAACCAAATCAAAGTTCTACAGGTAGAAAATGGCTCTATCATTAAAGGAACGGAGGAGGTTACAACTGAAATAGTAGGTTTTTACAGAAGGTTACTAGGCACATCCACTACTCATTTAGCAGCAATACATCCTGATGTAATCAAGGATGCACCGGTCTTGAACAGGCATCACCAACTACAACTTATACAACCTTTTACTGCTACGAATGTCAATAATGCATTAATAGAGATTGATGATAATAAAGCTCCAGGAGGGATGGTTTCAATTCATACTTTTTCAAGAAAGCCTGGTCGATTATTGGTGGGAACGTAACAGCTGCTGTGTTGGAGTTTTTTAAATAGGTAAATTATACAACCTATAAATAGTACATTTGTCACCCTGATCCCAAAGGTTTAATATCCTAGCTCTATCACACAATATAGGCCAATATCTTGCTGCTCTACTCTATACAAAGTAATTTCCAAGATGCTTACCCACAGATTGAAACTTGTCATGGATTATCTAGTGGATGCTAGTCAAGTTGCATTTGTACCTGGTAGAATATTGACTGATAGTGTGTTGTTGAGTCATAAGCTGGTAAAGGGTTATGGAAGAAAAGACATCTCGCCTAGATGCTTGTTAAGATAGACATGCAAAAAGCATACGATTCTTTGGAATGGCCTTTCTTAGAGGAGATTTTGCTTGGTCTTAACTTTTTGTGCAATGGATAATGAGTTGTGTGAAGACTGTCTCCTACTCAATTGTTATAAATGGCATACCATCAACCCCCTTTGAGGCCAAAAGAGGAGTATGTCAAGGAGATCCTTTATCACCTTACTTATTTGAATTAAGTATGGATTATCCGACCAGACTGCTGAAAATACTAAGAAGAAAGCACAACTTTAACTTTCACCCAAGGTGTCAAAAGCTGAGTATTATGAAGATGAGTTTTGTCGATGACTTATTACTATTTTGCAGCTGCTTATCTATTTTATGAGTGTTTCAAGGAATTTTCTGCAGCTTCAGGTTTAATACAAATCAAGCAAAAAGCAACATCTACTTTGGTGGGGTAGCTGACAACATTCAACAAAAAATACTTTAGAAACTAGGTTTCTTTCTTGGCCATCTTTCATTTAGGTACCTGGGAGTACCTCTGAGCACAAAGAAACTATCGATAGGCCAATGTCAACCTCTAATAGATAAAATGATAGGGAAAATAACCAACTGGATAGTCAAGTTCCTATCTTATGCCGAAAGGCTACAATTATCAGTGTACTAACTGGCATACAATCTTTTTGGTCCCAAATATTCCCTATTCCTAAGAAGGTTCTCAAGCTGATCGAAGTATTATGTAAAAGGTTCTTATGGTGGTGGGGGGTGAGTATTGGGGTAGGGGATTAGGTAAGAAAAAATTTAAAATACTTTTTATTTTGGATGGGGTGATAGGGGATTGGGTGTTGGGATAGGGGTGGGTGATTTTGAGAGTTGCATGACTATTTGAACTTGAGAGTGAGGTTGAAGAGAGTTTTGGAAAATATTTTTCTTACTTTTTGTAGGAAAGTCATTTTCCTTACATTTGAGAAAAAATACATAGATTTAAAAAATAATTTTTAAAACATTTAAGCCAATAAAAGATGAGAAAATTGAAAAACATTTTTTGAAAAATAATTTCCTTTATACCAAATACACTCTTGATGGTAAATTTTTTTCTTTCATATTTAGCAAAATACTTAATTGGATTCCTTTGAACTTCTCATTATTTGAAAAAGTACGTTGAAATTTCTATATTAATTGAAAGTTTAATGTTTTCTGTCCAAGAAAATAAATATTAAGGAGAATTATTATTTGGGGAAAGGACAGAAACGACACTTGAAATTAAACTATTTTCATCAAAATGATTATGGAATTTAAATTTCACTTTCTAGTCATTTCAATTTACTGACTTGTTTTATATCGTTTCTACACACCTTCTATACAGTTTCTATACAAATTTTATACATATAAATATTCTATACAAAAATTATACAGTTTTGATACACAATTTATATACTTTTTTTTTACACATTTTATACAATAATTCTATAATTCATACACTTTCTATATATTTTTTATATATGTTTTATACATATATATATTTGATAGAACTACACAATTTCTATACATATATCTTATATAGTACATATTCTGTTTAACAATTATATCGTTTTTATATAATTTAATTATTATTTTTAAACAATAAAAAAAGCAGAATATTTGATCAGTTAAAAAATTTATAGCAAAAAAAATTAAAATATTTTTAAAAGGTCCGAATTGTTCAAGTTGAATACTGTATCAGTATTGTATATAGACTGTATCACGATTGTAGACGGACTACGTAGGCCAAAATGACCCAAATTAGTAAATGACTATAAAGTGAAAATAGTAGATCCAACTGGTCACTTTTTGGAAAGTTTTCAAACTTGGGCTATTTGTTTTAAAAAGTGTTATAGAGTGTCATTTTCTCTTATTTTTTTCAAAAAAAAAAATATATTCTTTCTATTTCATATTAGTTGGTCATCTAACTAAAAATATATGTCCAAATTATTTGATCACTTACTAAATTAAAATAAAACTAATTAAAATTTTCTAATTTTACACCTATAATTAATACATTTTGTGAAAGTCTCAATAATATCTATTTATATGTCTATAAATATTTTTTATAACTTATCTTTTGTGTTTATTAATATGGACAAAGGATATATTAATAAAATTGATTATTCTATTTATAATTTTTTAAGAACCGTATAAAAAAATTACTCAACTAATATGTAATGGGAAAAGAAATATTCAGTCGTTTCGATATGTTTTTTTTTTATTTCTCATTCGATATTCGCATTGGAGTCCGACTAATTCAGATTCGCGTCGAATAGGGTCCTATTTAGGGGATAGTGTTCCTTACCAAAGATTTTTTCATACCCAAAACTCAAATCCAAGACCTCTGATTAAGGATGGAGCAACTCTATTTATTGCACACATCTTTGTGCTAAGTTTCGACACGTTATTTTGGAGGAAGTGTGAACCATTAAAGTAGGACTGCTGAATGTTTTATGTACTCACCTATTGTGTAATTCAAATATTACATTATTTTCATATTTTGATTAATTGTTTTATTATGTTTTGATTTATTTTATGTGTAAAATTATAATCTAAATTGAAACCTAGAAACTTCCTGCTTTTAGTACTTTCTTCGTTCTATATTAATTGTTCACCTTACTAAAAGTAATTGGTTCAATTACAGGTTAATTTACAAAAATAAAAAGAGAATTTAACTAATCTTTCTCTTATAATTGATTTTTTTTTTTTTTTGAAAGTGTAAACAAGTTTATAAGGTTTCATTTTTACAAAATTTCATAAATTCATAAAATATTAACAAAAAGATCAAAACTTTCTCTTTTTATTATCAAACACATCAAACAGTTAATGAAGTCAAATTCAAATCTTTCTGCGTTCGAGAAATATGTTACTAACAATCCTTGAATTATGAAGAAGAATCAGATCAAATTTAAATCTTTTTATATTCGAGAAATACATTATTAACGACCCTCGAATTAAGAAAAAAATTCAGAAAAAAGAATTCACAAAGAAATAAAATTGTACTCACAATGTCTATTAATAAGATATTCTTGTTTCTTTAGATTTTGTTTGTGGTTATTTTTTTTATTTCATAAATAAAAATTTGTTGCAAACATCCCATTTAAAACCAAATCAAAAGGGAATATAGCCTAAATGATGAACTATAGGCTGTATCCTCGAACTTAGGGATAAATTAATATACTCACTCTCCTCATATTCTAGGTGTGGGTTGTTTTTGTGGTTCCAAACCATATATATAATCCAATGCCTTTGTAAAAAATAATAATAATAATAATAATAATAATAATAATAATAATAATAATTGTGTGGTTCCAAATAATTTTTTTAAGGGTAAATTAATAAAATAAATTTTTTATTTATAATTTTTTAAAGAGCATATAAAGAGAAAAGTAAACAGCTAATATGAGATGGAGGAGGGAACTAGCAAGGACTAAAAACTATATGTCCCTTTTTCTTAATAAAGTCACTATAATAATGGTATCATTTGATGAACTACCAGTATATTATATGTTTAAATAAATTAAATATATTCACAGTCGAAAGAAATCAGACTATATATAACTGTAAACAATTAAGATACCAAGCAATTAAACAAAAAGTCAAGTGTATGGGATTATGCCATCCAAAATGGTGCACTTTGAGAAAAACAAATTATGTTATGCGGGGCAGGCAGATCAAAATTTCTAGGTCTCTAACAGTTCAATGTACACCTTTCCGAAGTTTAAATGAATGAGGCCTTTCTCCCCCTTCATTTTTTAATAATGTTCCTGCGACTTAGCAGATACTATAATAGTTTTTTCTTTTTAAAGAAGTTTAAGAAACCTGGGAAATTGTGGATCGTGCAATCCATCTTGGTGTGATTCTAACTAATTACTTGTTTGACCGCCAGCCAATCTTTAATAAAGACTCAAAAATATCCTTAAACTATCTGAAATAGCTCAAAAATATTCCTTATTAAATTTTTGGCTCAAAAATACCCCTCCCTCTAACGGAATTCGGAAAAGGATCAAAATACCCCTGAACTATCTGAAATGACTCAAAAATACCCCTCTATTAAATATTTGGCTCAAAAATACCCCTCCCTTTAAAGAAATTCCACCAACCATGTCACCTAGATAAAAAAAAATCACGTGACTATACCACATTACCATCCACATGTAAAATGTTAGTATTTTTTAATTATATGACATTCCTTTCTTCTTTATTTTTATTTTTATTTAAAAACGTCAGTGAAACGGACAAAACTTACACGACTTTTAAATTTTTAATCAAAGTAGACAAACGGTGGTTACATAATATTTTTTTAAAAAATATTTATTAAATGTAACATAACTATTATCAAATTCTTTTGATTATCTAAAAAATAAGTTTTTTCCTGTTAATAGGTTTAAAAGTGTGAAACCCAACAAAAGAGTCTAATTAAACTGATAAACCCATTAATTATTAGGCCAGTATAAAAGTTAAAATTAAGATTTACTCATAAAAGTAACAAATTTCAAACTAAACTTCAAATTAGTTACTCAAAAGATGTGTTTGGCTTTGCTAGCTTTTACTCAAAATGTTTATGTTAAAATGATTTAATAAATACCTCCTCTAATCTAAAATTAATGAATCTTTGAATGTGGCACACATCTTTAAAAAGTTAATGAATGACATAATTAAAGAATAATTTATCAATATTAAGTATCATTTTACTTCTTTTCAAACTTGTTCTAAAAATAATAAGATTATTCATCAAAACTGAATTTAGAAAAATGAATTCATTTCGAATGATTAAACAAGTGTTAAAGGAAATTCATTTCTTTTGAAAAAGAATTTGCATGTAGTAAATTCAACTCAATTATTAGTACATCAACATTTGCTAGCTTAAAAGTTAAAATTCTAGCTCCTCCTCCGAGTCAATTTCAGATCAAGATCAAGTTGTCCCTCATCCCAAACGACAATAACAAGATGAAATTTAAAACTTTTAAAACACTAATGAAAAGGTGAAATCTAGAATTTTTAAAACACTAATGAAGTAATTTGCAAAAGATTGATTTTTTGGTTTTTCTGTTTCACTGCTTTGCCAAAAAAAAAAAAAAAAAAAAGGAATGTCACATAATTAAAAAATACTAACATTTTACATGTGGATGGTAATGTGACATAGTCACGTGGTTTTTTTTTTTATCTAGGTGGCATGCTTGGTGGAATTTCATTAAAGGGAGGGGTATTTTTTAGCCAAATATTTAACAGAGGAGATATTTTTGAGCCATTTCAGATAGTTCAGGGGTATTTTTTATCCTTTTTTGAATTCCGTTAGAGGAAGGGGTATTTTTTAGCCAAATATTTAACGGAGGGGTATTTTTGAGCCAAAAATCTAACGAGGGGCATTTTTGAGCAATTTTAGATAGTTCAGGAATATTTTTGAGCCTTTTCCTATCTCTCCGGGAAAATGGATATCTCGAGAAAAGACTTAACATTTTTCTAACTGCTTTCAAATGTTTTTTAGAATAACCAATAACTATTTCTTATCTTTAAGATGTACTTTTTAGATAAAACATAAGTATATTTGGATCCAGACTAGAGAAAATAATATATCGGCTTCCCATTTTTTATTTCCTTTTTAATACTCAAGACTCATAACAAGAGAGGAGCAAATATGAGAAGAAATTAATGGTTACACTTGCTTCAATTTTTCTAATTTCAGGAGTAAAAATATTACATATATCATTTCTTGTTATTTCCCATTCGATGGCCGATACCCGTATTTGGAGTCCGATTAATTTAAATTTTCGCCATGTAAAATCTATTCAGGAGAAGTTCTCTATCAAGAATTTTTTTTATACCCGAGACCCGAACCAAAATATACATATATCTTGACCAATGTTTCCAATAATTCATTCAATGAGAGAATTAAACAGCAGATATATCTTGTCCAAAGTAGAATAGCATCAACCAAAAAAATAAAAACATACACAGAGAACTTAAAAAAAAAAAAGTACTTATAAATAAAATAATAGATACGGTAGTTGGCAAAGGGATCGTCCCAGCTGGGAATTGTGTCCTACATAAGTTCTTAAAAATTAAAATGCTTTCAATAATCACACTAGCATATATTTAATTGTTTATTTTTAGGGAAAAATAAGATTCCTTCTGCATCAATATAATTGACCATTTCAAATTAGGTCTACATGAATAGATCGGGTTATTGTTAATGTCATGTCAGGCCATGAGTTAGTTTGGGGTCACTTGTGACTCTAAGCACCGTATTGCATTTAGGGATAGTCTCGGGTCGTGACAAATTTGATATGTAAGCATCAGGTTTAAGGGTCCTAGAGTATCTGAAAGCCGTGTTAAGTAGTTTTATTCATGAGTGTTAAGCGTGTCACACTTATGAGTGAGAGGCTATGAACCATTTTAGGAAAAGTCTTACTTCTTTCAAATTCATATCATGCGATAGAGTGTGAACTCTATTAAAGCCTTCTTCTAACTAGTTCTCTACATGTTTAAGAAATATGCCTCTAAAGAGAACTAATGGAAGAAGGAGTGTGAATGATAGTGATATTGGAATCAACGAGCATCACCATTAGCTCCAGCAAACCCTCTGAATGAACAAGTCTCTCATGCCAATTTAGGGATGCTTTCACAACCTTAGGGGTCCATGACCACCCAAAATAACCAGATTGGTTGTGACATCAGCTAACCCAACAATGAATGCGGCAGCAACCAAAGTCCGAAACTTCACTTAGGTGAATCCTCTGGTATTCATTGGGTCTAAGTCTAAAGAGAATTCACAAGAATTCCTGAATAGTGTTCAAAAAGTTACTGAGATCATGGGTGCTATCCCAACTAAATGTGCTGACTTGACTACTTATCAGCTGTAAGAAGTGGCTCACACCTGATACAAGTAATGGAAGAAGGATAGAAGTGTTGATGCAGGACCGATAGAGTGGGATGAGTTTGTTTTTCATTTTTGAAAAGGTTCTTCTCACTTGAGCTGAGAGAGTCCAGGGTGTAGGAATTCATATATTTGAAGCAGTATAGTATGAGTATGAAGTAGTATTCTCTTAGTTTACTTAGTTGGCAAGGTATTCTTCAACTATGATTGCCTACTCTAAGGCCCGCATGAGTAAGTTGTGTCTGGTGTTCCTGAGAATGTGGTCAGAGAGTGTAGGACTACTATGATAGTTAAAGAGATAGACATCTCCATTCATGCTCAACAGATTAAAGAAAAGAAAATCAAGGAGAAGAAAAGGGAGAGTAAGGGGACAGAATAGTTAGCTTCAATTTCTTTCAACAAAGGTCAGATGGCAGAAATCTTTCTCAGTTCTTCTATAAATCTTCAACTCTAGCCCCATTTTCTGCTTGTGCTCTAGTGCCCAAGTTTAAGCAAGATAATCGAGATAGAGCACCAGGCTCTAAGTCCAAGGGTAGTGTGTGTATCAACCTGGTACACAAGAAATATGGTAAGAACCACAAGGATGAATGTATGGCTAGTAGTAACGTTTGCTTTGGGTGTGGAAAATCAGGCCACAAACTAAGGAAATATTCAATGGCTTTACAAAGAGGAAAGGATGCTCATCCAAGAAGTCGGTCTAATCTTCTGCAGCTCTAGTAGGTCGCCCTACTCAGTAGGGTGCCTTATCTAGTGCATGTTATAGTACGTTTTGAAACTAGTTAAAAATGTTTCATAACTTCATGGCGAAAAATAAAAGAAAATGAAGTTTATTTAATTTTATTTAAAAAATAACTTAGAGTAGCCACTTAATTTTAGGAAAATTAAGAAACCATTTAACAAAGGTAAATTTTTAAAGAAAATCTTTAATAAAAATAACCAGAGTCTAGGTCAGGGTCAAGTAAATTCGAAAGAAGGTATTAGGCACTTTCGAAAATTCACAAAGTATGGTTCCCGACAGATTAAACTTATTTGGCTAATTTTAAAAACTTCTCAAGTTGTAAAAATCTTGAAATTTATTTTAGAAAAGTCTTGAATTTATTTACAAATCTCATTTAAAAATGAATAAAATTTATTAAAACTTGTCCATTCATTTTGCTTCAAAGTAAAGAAATAAACTAAATGTCGAAGTTTCAATATAATTTTAATTTTAATAATTTTATCCGGATTAACACTTTAGGCTAAGAAATTTACCCAACTTTTTAAACATGAATTTAGAGTCGATTATAACTATGAAAGGATATAAGTAAATCTTCAAGTTATTCTTCGAGCTTAAATTTACGTAAAATAATGGAATCGAAAAATTAAAAATATTAAAAAACCAACATAAATGAATAATTCCTATATAATTTGCTCTCCGAATATTCATTTAGATTAAATTAAACTACAAATAAATAATCAAGTATCAATTACAAGGAAATAAATGAAGAGAAGTTGAGATTTGAGCTCCTTTTTAGCCCATTTTTGAATCTGCCCAGCTTTGGGCCTTGCAAAGTTATGGACTTTTAAGTCCATTTTTAGTTCGTATACCAGTGTATATCAACAGCTTAAATCTATGCGTTTGGTGTATACACACTGTATATCAATGTATAACACCAATATCTTCACTTCCTTGCCTTCATTTCCTATCGTATAGGTTGTATATCTCTGTATACTACTGTATATTTGTGTATAGCAGCCCGGTTTCTTCATATATTAGTCCATTTTAGACTTTGGTTGAGGCCTTTAACTCGAGGAGATCGAATGCGAGGGATTAACAGAGTCCATGTGAACTCGTTCATATATGCCAAGAAAGGGAAGATAAGGAATTAATACTACTCAAATTAAGTGACTAAATGAAAATAAATCACACTTGAAATTTGATAATTATTACACATATAGGGAGTTAAATCCAAACTGCGAAATTGTGCCTAATAAGAAGCCATACTTAAGAAAATCTCTAAGCAATAAAATCAACTAGAGACACTCGACATGTTTTCAAGAAATTCAGGAAATTTAGACAAATATAAGAGCTGAAATTTATTTAGCGTGGGAAAGTTTTAATAATACAAGAATTCGATTCATAAAAGAACATTAAATAGATATATAAAAGAAACCTTTTACGGATACGAAAGAAGATCAATTGATTATTTACCACATACATGAAGAAATTTAAGCTAATGAATAAATTCACTACAAGATATAGGGCATATGAATTAATGCTTTGGCAAAGCGTTTCCTTTTGAGACAACAACAAAAGCCTTTCAACAGGCCAACACGAGACAAAAAAAAAAGGTAGTACTAACGAGTAATATCCTGAATAGGGATTCTAAATAATCAAAATAAAAGGGAGAATAAAAACACGGAATCAAAACAGCGACATAAATGTGATTAGAACTCACACTCGAAAGCAAATTCAAAACAAGAATCGACACGAAACGGCATGAATAGACTCCAAATGACAACTTTTGAAGGAAAAGAGAAATTAGAGATTTTTAAATTTACGAATCAATAAAGGTTGGATTTTTAAAAAAAGACAGTATCATACTCAAACCAATTCAAAACATTCGCTTTTCAATTCCAATGTACCTTTTCTATAAAACATCACAAAACAAGGATTTAATACAAAGAAAGAAAGAAGAAACTTAAATCTACATCAACAGAACCATAATTCAAACCATTACATAATAAATCAATGGAAAATAACATTAACAAAACAGAACGTGTTTACACCAACGAAATGATAAAAATAAAAACCTAGGTTTCTACAACACTTCATCACATCATAACTACAATTAGGACAGAATTGTTACTCATAAAAAGAAGACGAAGAATATGAAATAACTAAAGAATTGGAAAAAGGGTGTGTTTACCTTCTTTGGGGCAGAAAATCAAGACGACGAGCCTTGATTGAGATCGCTTGACCACCATCGGAAAGCTTTGAGTTTTCTTTGATAAAATCCAAGCTCGAGGAGTGTTATAGGACCTTTTGGCTTTGAAAAGCCTTACTAACGTCAAAATCCCTTACAATGGGGTTCTTGCCGGACAAATGACCAGCCTTTTTCCAACCATAATAATGGGTATTTATAAAGAGGAGGTGGGATCAGTTTACTAGCATCCACTGATGTGGGATTTGAAATTTTAGTAGGGCTTTTGGGGGATTTCATCTGTGGATAATTCAAATTCAAGAAAGAATAAACCCTAAATAGTCAGAATTGTATGAATTCAAACTATTTGTACGTTGAAGCTGAGTTGGATGCGGTGGTTGGGGTTGTTGTCATATCTGGCTGAGATGGCGCATCGGATTGTCGGGTCGCGAGTTGGGTCACCGAATTGGGTCATTGATTGTTGACTCGACGGGTTCGAATTTTAGATCAACGTTCTTGAACATTGTTTGTTGTTGATATCGTTGTTTATACAGTTGTTGTTAATTGGGTTTTGTTGTTATTGCTGAAATTATGTGGGTAAAGGGAATGGGTTAAATGGGTTTGGGCCGGGTTTTCAGTATATTAGGCTGGTGGGTTGGGTATTGGAGTTATAAGGGTGGATTACACTTGATGAACAAGATGTTCAAACAGTACTTGAACATGTTCGTCATTGTTTTTATTGATGACATCCTCATTTATTCTCGGAGTGAGGATGAACATGCAGACTATTTAAGGATTGTCTTACAGACCCTTAAAGATCATCAATTATTCGCCAAGTTCAACAAGTGTCAATTCTAGTTGAAATTAGTAATATTCCTTGGTCATATTATTTTTGGTGAAGGCATTCAGGTTGATAATTAAAAGACCAGAATAGTAAGAAACTGCCTTAGATCTATTTCTCTAGTAGATATCAGGAGTTTCTTGTGTCTAGCTGGTTACTATAGACGATTTATTGAAGGGTTTTCTCCATTGCCTATCCCATGTCCAGGCTGACTCAAAAGAAAGTCAAATTTTAGTGGTCAGATTCTTCTGGGAAGAGTTTTCAGGAGTTGAAGACTCAACTCACTACCGCTCAAATTTTAACTCTTCCTGAGGCTCAAGTGATTTATTGTGATGCTTCCATAGTTATACTTGGTTGTGTGTTGATGCAGCAGGGTAATGTCACAGCATATGCCTCTAAATAGCTCAATCCTCATGTGAAAAACTACGTGACTCATGATCTTGAGTTGGCAACAGTTGTTTTTGCCTTAAAGATTTGGAGGCATTACCTCTGTGGGGTTCCTATTGATGTGTTCACAGGTCATAAAAAACTTCAGTATGTGTTTAGTCAAAAGGACCTAAATCTTCATCAGAGGAGATAGCTAGAGTTGTTGAAGAATTTTGATATAAGTGTTTTGTACCATTCGAGTAAATCCAATATGATGGCCGACGCTCTTTGAAGATTATCTATGGGAAGTGTTTCTCATGTAGAGGATGAGAAGAAAAAGTTAGTTTGCAAGATTCACAGCTGGCTAGATTGGGAGTTCAGTTGGTTGATTCGGTCGAAGGCAATATTTTTGTTCAGAATGGTTCAGAATCCTCTTTGATAGATGAGGTAGAAGAAAAGAAAGATAGAAATCCTATTTTCTTAGGTTGGAAGAGGAGGTCCAGAGTAATACGGTTGAGGTTTTCTCCCAACGAGGAGATGGTTATAAGACCCCGCAAAATTCTTAGCTTAAATCAGTCCTTTAGGCTTGACAAGGCATCCCAGACTTAGAATATTGTAGCTAAGTATTCAGACTTAGTGTTATTTTAGCCTTTGAAAGTTGGCAATCTTATTTCTCGACCTTTATGTCAATTAAATGTCGATATTTGAGTTAATTCATGATCAGGAATGTCAATAGGTATTTTCGAACAAGTTTTGGATTTTTTAAACCTCGTTTAGATCATGTTTGAGTGCCCAAAACAGTGGGTCGACGCGATCTCGATGCATCGCGTCAACCATCGCATCGATAAGATAGTTTTTCCCCAGCTTCAGTGCAACTTCTAGTGAATTGACGCAGACTCAACCGACGCGTTAGATATCGCATCGATGCCAATGACGTGGCGCGTTGGCCTGCGCATCGGGTAATACAGTTTTTCAGTCATTAAAAGACCGCGTTCTTGGAGGTATTTGGGTCTTTTCCCACGTCCTTCAGCCCCCAAAAACATAAAATTAAGCCCTTTGGAGAGCAACTATACTCATTCATTCTCCAATTTGCTCAAGAACAGAACCCTAAGTGTTCAAATTTCAAATCAAGAACTCACCATTAACTTTCATAATTCATCAACTAAGGTATGTGAAGTGTTCATCGAAGGGTTCCTTCCACCCTTGGAGTCCAAAAAACTCTTTTAAAGTTTATGTAGATTAATTTCATGACTTCCATGATTTTAATTAAACTATATTCATGATTTATTAGAAGATTCATGTAGAGTTAATTGATATGTGTGCCTTATTATGTGAATCCATGTTGAAACTCTTGAAATTGTGTAATTAGAATTGAATCATGATGCCTACATGTTGTGTTAGTATTATGTGCATATATTATGCCCCACAAGTGTTTGATGAATTGTCCACGTGAGTTAAATAGTGAAATTATATCATGTTAGAATGTATGCAAGTTCATGTCATGCAAGTGTTTGCTTGAATGCCCAATGAATGAATGATGACTAAGTAGTAATACCATGTCTTAAGATTTTGTCATGTCTTTTAAGTTTATGCCATCGAGTCCTGGGGTATTTAATACCTAATAATTTAGCTGCTTGTCTAGAGCCATGGTTAGTTACAGAGTAGAATCAGTCATGTCTCGATCAGTAGAATTCAGTCAGTTAACGAAATTCAGTAGTATTCCGTCAATCCACGAAACTCAGTGAACTCAGTTCAGTTCAGTTATACGGTACGATCAGTAACAGTTCAGTCTAGCCTAGTACAGTTTAGAATTTAGTTCAATTTCTATTCAGTTGGGGGTAGGATTCAGCACCGAGTGAACCCAAGGATGGGGACCTACCTGCCAGTAGAGAGTGAACTCCTTAGAAGTAGTCCTTACATTCCAGAACTGCGTAGCCAGCGTAGGTGGAGACATCAACCTGCCAGTTGAGGTTTGATGAGGTGATTTACCTACCAGTTGAGGGTACCACTGTTCTCGTTCAGAGTACCTACCAGATAAGGGTGACTCAGCACTTTTCCTTACGCGTGGAATAGTATTGACATCCTTCCAACTGGGGTTACAGGTTGGACCCTAAATCAATTAAAGAAGGGGAATGTTGGTTAGATGATTAATTCCCACAGTCTCAGTTTCTGATTCAATCTCAGTATGTAACTTAGTTCAGTTTCGCAGATTCAGGACTGCCAGACATAGTCACTCAGCTCAGTACGGGACTCAGTATAGTTCCACAGAATCAAGACTGCCAGATACAGTCATTCAGTTAGTAGTAATCTAGTATTCGATGTTATTATGATCTCAGTACAGTTTTCATATTCATGCATGTACTCTCATTCACTCATACTCATGTTATTCAGATATTATTGTTCATGCATGTGAACCCATGCACTCCAGCCTACCTCACTGAGCATAACAGTATATTCAAAGTACTGACACATGCTTTTTTTTTTGCGCTATGATGTCTTATATCATAGGTTCAGACGCACGGGCTCCAGAACACCTTTAGCAGTTCAGATTTTTAGCAGTCAACGTAGTGGTGAGTCCTTATAGTTCAAGGACATGGTTGTTTTCAGTATTATTTTTAGTAATCAGAGTTAGTTTGGGACTTGTCCCATCAACTCCACAGTTTAGACAATTTAGAGGCTTTTTAGAATAGAGTATCTTCAGACAGTCATTTAGTTTTTTTAAAGTACTTATTTTTAGTATTGGAATTTTACTTTGATACCGCATCCAGATTTATTTACAGATTTGAACCTTATGGAATATGTTTTCACCTATTTTTGCAATTATTACAGTATTTATTACACAGTTATTGCAGCAGGTACCAGTCATGGGTTAGCTTGTGGTCCTTTAGGATTATGAGCACCGTGTAGCATCCGGGTATAGACTTGGGGCGTTAAAATGGTGCTCTTCAATATTTAGGAAAACTATGTGTTTCGAATGCAGATAAATTAAGACAGCAGATACAAGTAGAAGCTCACGGTTATTGTTATTCTATTAACCTAGGAACCACTAAGATGTATTGTGATTTACGGTAAGTCTATTAGTGTAACGGTATGAAGAAGGATATTGTAAAATTTATGGCTGTGTTCAAATTGCCAGGAAGTTAAGGTTGAGCACCAGAGACCTAGTGATACACTTCAGGACATCAGTATTCCTACTTGTAATTGGAAAGTGGTGAATATGGACTTCATTACATGGTTTCCTCGTACTCGTCAACAACATGATTTTATATAGGTTATCATGGATCAAATGACTAAGTCAGCCCATTTTCAACCAATTAATACTTCAGATTCATCCAAGGATTATATTAGATACCTTAAGAAGTTGGTGAAATTTCATGGGGTTTCTATGACTATTATTTCAGATAGAGGTACTCAGTTTATCTCTCAGTTTTAAAAGACATTTCAAAAGGCTCTTTGTACCCATGTTCATCTTAGGACGACTTTTGACTCGCAAACAGATAGTTAGGCAGAGGGAATATTCAGATCTAAGAGGACATGTTGAGAGCATGTGCGATTGATTCTAAAGGTAGTTGGGATATCATTTGCCTTTAATCGAGTTTACTTATAATAACAGCTATCACTCCAGTATTTAGATTGCCTCATTTGAGACACTTTATGGTAGGAGGTGTAGATCCTCTATTGTTTGGTTTGAAGTGGGTTAGGTATATTGATAGGTCTATACTCAGTCCATGAGATTATAGAGAAAGTGCAGCTGATAAGAGAAAGGCTGAAAATAGCTTAGAGTTGTCAGAAGTCCTATACAAATATGAGAATAAGGAAACTTGAGTTCACTATTGGTGATTTTGTCTACTTAAAATTTTAAATCATGAAAAGGGTGAAGAGAGTTGATAAGTAGGGAAAGATGAGTCCCTACTATATTGGTCCTTATAAGATTGTAGGTTGTTTTAGCAATGTAGCCTACGAGTTAGATTTACCTACAGACTTACCTTTAGTGCAAACAATCTTTCTTGTTTGTTTGTTAAAGAAATGCATTGGTGATCCCGCATCAGTTATGCCCTTAGAGTATGTGTATGTAAAAGATAGTCTCTTTTATAAAGAAGTTCTTGTTGATGTCCTTGATTGCCAGGTTCATAAGTTGAGAAATAAGGAGGTTTTTTAAAAAAATGTTCTTTTGCAAAATCAGTCGATTGAGGGAGCTACTTGGAAAGTAGAGGCATCATTGCGCATCAAAAAAGTGTACGTGGTCTCACCAAGTAGTAAAGTGTCCCTTTAGAAAACAAGTATCGATCCCTCAGAGACTCGTTTTAACAACTGTTCAATTCTAGTTCATAATTGAGATTAAATTGGTGTAAAAGTAACCGAAAGAGTTTGTGTTGTAAACTAAAAGTAAAGTAAATAATGCGGTGAAGTATAGTGTTTGGACAATCAATAAATAGAAACCCGAGGTTAAAGCACTGCTAACAATCATACTAAGCTATTGAACTTCGTTAGTTAGATTACTTATCTTGGTAGTTGATTCACGGGGTTGATATTATGATCATGGTCTCCCGAACCTCTAATCACCTATCTAACTTAGCCCCACAACTACATCGTTGAGTGGGGATGTGAGAAATAAGCTAAACGCATTTATATTTCATCCCATAGTGAACCAAATAAGGCTTCTAGGTATATCACTATTCTAGATGCTAATTCAAATCCCTTATTTTATAAAATAATAAGAACCTTACTTTATTTACCCCCACGTTCTATCCTCTAATTCCCTCTCCCAAGCTCACAAAGACGACAATAGATTTATTCTAAGGGTAGATAATCCTTAAAATGGTTATAACAAGGATAAATAAACAACCAAATATGATAAGCAATCAATTCAAAGCAATATTAATCATGTTCTTAGCCTTAACCCCAGAGAGGGGGATTTTAGCCACTTATAGACACAACCGTAATAACCATGGATAAATACAAGATAAAAACCATAAATAAACTAAAGTAAATAAATAAAAACCCTATTTGAAGTGTTTTCCAGCCCCTCTCTAAGTTTCAAAGTCGTCCAAACTGTCTAACATCAGTTTCAAGTGTCCTATTTATAGGAGGACAACTTGGACATTTTTTGATTAGGGTCCTTGTCTCCCCTATTACTCCCATGAAATAGGGTGTGCGAATCCCCTATTATTCCCATGAAATAGGGTGTACGACGCGGCTCCATCGCGGTGACACACAGGAAAGTCATCTTGTAAGCCATCTCCGTGTCCTTCCATCCCAAGACTTGTGATAGTGTTTGCACTAGATTTTTAGCTTGTGCACCATCCATATACAATCATAATAAACTCACCAAGCATTATATATAATCAAACACCACGGATTAGAGCTCAAAATAACACAACATTAAAGACAATGAACTAGAAACTTAAGCTAAGAACTAGTTTTGCCCATTTTGATTTTTAACTTATTGTTTGACTCTTGACTTGATTCAATTGAACCTTGAACACTATAAACAAGTTCTTACACACATAATTACACAATAATAACCTTAGAAACTCATTATACATATTAGAATCCATCGGGATCAACTAGAATAATACCTAGCTCAAGCTAGTAACACTATTTTTCTCATTTGAATTCTAAGTGACCAAATTAAGTACAAACTTGTTTGAAATACACCTTAAACATTGTCATCAAGTAATTAAATACTTAGATGCTTAATTATATCATCATTAACACATTAATCACACAAGAATTCCTCCAAGCATAGCTAAACACATCCGATAACAACATTGAAGTGCATAAATCTACCTCAGATCATCACCCCACACTTAAAGCCTTGTTCATCCTCAAACAACTTTTTACTCTAAGAATCATAAGCGGAGGTGACTCCACACTGTACTACAAGCAAAACACTCAAACTAGTACTACAATGACTACACAAAATGCAAGTCTCTACACTAAGCATGTTACATACACAATTGAAAGTTTAATACTACTACTTCAAAACATCCTAACCTCAAAAAATGACTCACCAAGTTGGCAAACTCATGCATATTTCTAAACTAAAGACATCATATAAATAAACCAAAATTCATCAAACATGTGATGTCACTACAAGAGAGTTACCCATACTTACATAGATGCAGTTTATCACAGAATGGGTACCAGAATCAAATTACGCTCACTCTCACACAAAATTCACAAGTTACACACGATAAACCATAGGCTTGCCCTTACTCTAGTACAACACTAATATTAGAATGTTAAGGCTTAAGATCAAATAGGTCTTTAAGGGTTGTAATGTGGGCTAGGGGACGGGTAGAAACTATTCTAGCCAGTAATAGTGACTATCTTCCCTAAGCGCTTTAATACATCACACTTTTCATTCAATTCACCTATAAAAAACTAATTTCACCACTTATGTCTACCCGCATATTTTGTTTTACCCGATCTCATTAAGCTCATTCACATAAAACATAGAAGGGCGCATTGTCTATTAATTTATGATTCAATTTTTTTAGCATAAATTTTGTTAACTCCCAACCACAACACATCAATAACTACTACTTTGGGGATTCACTTTCACCTTTTCACTACTTGAATTTCAAAATCCTTAACTCAATTAATTTTATACTAAAGCACTTAAGAGCTTTGGATCAAATTAAGGTCAATCAAAGAAGGGGATACAAGCTACAAATAAGGCTACCAAAGAATAAGCTAAAGGCTCAATGGGGTTAACTAGGATTATAAACAAGGGTAGGTCAAAAGAAGGTATGAAACACGACTATCAAATAAATTCCTATATCATCTCCTAAACCCATACTCTTTATTTTGCTTTGCATATACACCAGACAAGTTCTAGTATCAAATGCAATGATAAATATACAAACACCACTCACACACATGGCATATGCTCAACTCAAGTAGGATCATCATAGACTCTCAACCAAATAATCACACAAACTCAACATTAAGCCAATCAAGAACAAGAGTCATAATCATGAACCTAGGATTCTAAAAATAGTAATTCACACAATAAACATGCTTTTACAACCAAAACACTTGCATCATGAAGTCAAATATATCACTAACAAGAATATCTTATTTATTCCTAACATAATTTTTTTTAAAATCACTCCTAAAACTAGGAATTTCTCCACCCCATACTTAAAAATCTACTTTGTCCCCAAAGTATACTTAATAGTAGAGATAGAAATACTCCCTGAGGCCTCTAGGCCTAGCTAGTGGCATCTTTATATATCAAGGGAGTTCGAGGACCCCACACTTAGTCTTTGCCATTCTTCTTAGCTTAGGTTTTTCGGTACTCAGACTTCCCATCAACCTGTAACTCACCAAAAATAAAAAACTAGTGAAGTAAAAACTAAAAATACTAAAAATAAAACCTACCTTAACTTGTATTGCCTCCTAATCAGCGCATGATTTAATGTCGCGGCATGACCCAATCTTTGACTCATCTATTTTCCTTCATCCTCTTCCTCCTACTTGGATGCCATTTTTTTATTTATTTCTTACCTCTTGAGTGTGAACTCTCAAGGTCAACATCTCTCTCAATAATAGTATTTTTAGGCTCATCAATCTGCATCATTTTAGGTTGGGGTGGTTGTGTCTTAGGCCGTTTAATGAGGAAGCCGAAAAGGTCTTTGGTGGACTACACTCTACCACCCCATACTTATCCCCTTCAATCACTATAATCAAGCATAAATCTTTATAGTGGTATAGTGTGTTAAGAGATTTGTATACTTTGAACATTGACTCTTTATTATCTAGCCTTATTGTGAGCGTGCCCTCTCTCACATTGATCAATGTTCTTCCCATCGCCAAAATGAACATCCCAAGATGACTGGCACTCTTTCATCTGCCTAAAATTATAAAAAAAATAGTAGGAATAATAAACTTACCAACCTTGATAAGAACATCATCTATGATTCCTTCAGGACGGTCTAGGGTTTGATCTGCCAACTCGGCTTCCTAAAGCCTAAAGTGTTGAACAAGGAGAGGGGAATTAAATTAATGTTTTCCCCCAAATCACTAAGTACATTTACCACCTCATTGTTGCTAATTTGAATAGGGAGCATGAAACTCCCAGGGTCTTTGAGTTTTTTTGGGCATCTTCAGCATCACCACAAAGCTACACTCATCAGTGAGTGCTACTTTCTTAACATACTACAACTTAACTTCGTTAGTGACCATATCCTTCAAGTACTTAGCATACTTGGGCATTTCCTACAAAACATCTAAAAGATGGAGTTAATGTGAAGCTCTCTAAACGTGTCAAAGAACTTCTTGAAGCATGTATCCTCCTTTGATTTTCTAAGCCTTTTTGGGAAAGGTGGTGGTGGTCTCTCCTTTATTTGTTCAACAACTTTTGTTTTTTAGTACTTAGACTTCCTCAAATTTTCAGCAACTTTGTCATTTACCTGTTAAGGAATCAATTCCGCATCTACCTCATTAGTTGTCTTTAGAGGTTCTTCATTGAGTTCTTTACCATTCCTCAAAGTGATTTCCATTACTTGTTTAGGAGATTCAGTATCACTTGGCAAACCACCTTGAGGTATGATATTTTGGACTCATGCCATCTGACCTATCTTTATCTCTAAGCTCTTTGTAATAATCTGTTGACTCTTGACATTTGCTACCAACTGTGCTTGAGTAGCTATAAGTTGTTTCAATATCTCTCCATATTCCTAGTTTGATTCATGGCCTGATTCCCTTGAACCTGCTAATGATGAGTTTGATTCGCTGGCCCACAGTAGTGATTTATATTTTTAGCCTGATTTCCACCCTATGATAAATTAGGATGATTTCACCAATTTGAATTATAAGTGTTATCAAAGTTTTGTTGTCCTTAACGATTAGCATTCCCCACACACATCATTGACTCAGGGTTTGCACCACACATAGCTGTAGAATGACCATTGTTGCCACAACCCTCACACCAAGTATTTTTCTGATGAATTGTATTAGTTGTTGCTACAGACTGTTTAACCCCTAATTTTATATTAATGAGCTGAGTAATTAACTAATTTTGTAGTTGAAATACCTTGGTTTCTGGACCTTAGAAAATTTCCTTAATTTTTGGTTTCTGGGCAAGATACAACTTAGGGGAATGAGTTTTACACTTGGGTATGGGTAGTATAGTCCAGTCATATGCTGACAAGTGTTGTTTAGTGGGACAGATGAAGTTACTGGAATAGGTACGATTTAGGTAGTACGAGTCATATAGTTGGGTACGGGTTGTTTGGTTACTTCACTTAACCTTAGAATTGGTAACTTAAGTTGGATCTGAGTATGAGTGAATCACCATGAACCGTCAGACAGGGTATGAGTCATACCTAGGACTCGTATGGTAGTCAGTGTTCAAACCTCCTAGATTCTATTCTGCTAGGGGTACGGTTTATGGGTACTAGTCGTACACTTGAATATGACTTAGGTTTAGGTGTGTCGTACCTTAGACAGTGTTGGGTCCAAGGGGGAAAGCCTTGGGTATGAGAGGTGGGTACCACTCGTATAGGATGGGTATGACTCGTAAGGGTCAGTCGTACCCTATGATGGAAATTTAATGCAGTTTAAGTGAGGGCAATCTGAATATTTCTCCACTTATCCAAATAAGGTACCACAACTTATATTGCACTTGGAAGGTTATTTCCCCTATTATCCTATTCTTAAACACTTGGAAAACACTCTTAAATCCTCTATAGAGTTCTTGGGCAAAGAAAGCTAGGGTTTCATCTTAAGGAGTAAATTGGGGCTTATCTTGGTGATTTCTCTCCATCATCATCTTGGTTTAAGGAATGTCCTCTTCCCTCATTGTTAGTTCCAACTAAAGGCATGGTTTTACATAATGTTTTCATAATTTGAATGTTGTATGATTTTAGGTTTTCAAATATGATTTGGGATTTTTGGTTATGAATGCTTGGTTATGGTTTTCCCATGTTTTTTAATTATGCTTTTGTATGCATTAATGGTGTTTTTGGATAATTAGTTGCATGGGAATGGTTCTTTGGTAATGGACTTTGGTTTTGGAAATACTATGCCCCAAAGTGTTTGATAAAACGTCTATAACAATGCTTTCACTATATTATTGGTTTTGCAATGGAACTTATGCATGGTTTAAACCCAGTAATAGAACCCTAAATTATATGAATTGTTTAAATAGTTTTGAATGGATTGAAAAGGACTTGGTGTCCATGGTTTTAGTTTAATTGGAAATCGTGTGGGGTACATGAGAATCCCCTAAGGATTGGCAAAGGATAACACTTGCAACTTATAGTCGGTATGACGATACCACTACCAATAGACTTGGTTAACCATAATGGAATAATGGTTTGGTTAGAAAATAGTTTAAATTTGGCTTAAAAGAGAGGGTGTGTAGCAAAACTGTGGAAGGTGGAGGTTCCGGGGAGATCAAAACTGGAAACTCATATTTGCCGATGTGAGGTTTAGTCCTACTGACCGTGTGCATGATTTCACACTTTATATTTTGGTGGATGTACTAGTCATCCCAGGTTTTCTTTCCTGGTCATGCGGCTTCATACACTGGGGCCCTTTTAGCAGGGAGAGCTGAACCCATATAGCCCGTGGATGGTTTAGGATGGCAGAGCTACACTGCCAGGTATAGGTTTTAATGGCATGCTAAACTCGGTCCCCTTTCCCAACATGGTTATATATATATCTATGCTTGTGTGCATATGGATAGTTTTTACTTGGTTTTATAAATGGCATTGTTTTATCCGTATCCTGATTTCATGCTAGCGTTCACCCGCTAACCCATCTTTGGGTGTTGTATAACCACGCGATGTAGAAACTAGCCATTCTACTCCTCATGTTTACCATTCAGATATTTAGGGACAACTGTTGGATTGAAGTGGTGAGGTTCCATCTTTCGAGAAGGCTCCATTTCATGGATGTTATTTCATACTTTGACTTATTTATAGATATTGGTTTTGTCTATGGTTGGGGGTATGTCCCAACTGGATTTTGGTATTCTTTTGGTTAGAGGCTTTTTGGAACTACTATGGGATAGAATGTACGGGATCAATATTGGTGTGAGCCTTAGCATTGGTATTGGTATAGGGCTAATACCGATTATTGATACTATTGGTTATTCCATCTTCTTTTATTTTGGGATTATATATTTAATTACTAATGGAACTTATTTCGTTATGGTTGGATTTATGTTTTTGTTTGGCTTGTTATAGTTGTATTGTTGGTAGGGGACGATCGGACTCGATTGGGCGATCTCGATAATAGACCAATCCCAGAGTCTATAATTTGGATAGTTACACTATCTTGTTATAAGTTTAAAATTCAGCCAACTCAGGGTAGATGGTTGGAGGTTGGGTTAGGTAATAGGGTTGGTCTTCGGTCCCGGTCGAACTTGGGACGCCCATTACGATAAGGACCCAGGTCGGGTCGGGTAAAATTGGTATCAAAGATTTAGGTTCATGGTCAATTAGGAGTCCATAAAGCCGTGTCGAATAGAGTCTCTTTTAGGGGTGTATAGCGCGCCACACTCATAAGAGAGAGACTACAAGTCATTTAGGAATGTTTCACTTTCTTGGTATTCTATTTTCAAGCTTGGAGTGTAAGTCCTGGAGTTCTTCTCTAATCTTTGGTTGTTCACTTTTCAGATCATGCCTCGACGTTCTAGAACACAAGGAAACTCTTCAGTCCTATCTGGGGACAAAGTTGATAGGGTACATCCTACGCCTGGAGTTCATCTTCGATCACAAGGTCCTATCCCTTATTATTCTGGAGCTCCTCCGGTTGCTACTAGTCCTTCTCACAGTGAGGAGACTAATGCACAATTTTGCCAGTCTATTCATACTATTGCTCAATTGGTTAATGCTCAGGCTAAGTGGGGTGCGTCTGGTGGGTTGTCTGCTGAGGCCACATGGGTTGGCCAATTTATGAAATTGAATCCTCATACTTTTATGGGTGTGAAGGCGGAGAAGGGTCCTCGGGGTTTCTTAGATGAAGTGGAGAAGATACTCAGGGTAATGCAGGTCATAAATATGGAAGGTGTACACTTTAAAGCTTATCAGCTTAAGGATATTGCGTACTAATGGTACAAAGAGTTGGATAGGGATAGAGGTGATGTGAAGGAGTTATCCTTATAGGATGCCTTTTTTGGTGCTTTTCTCGATTGTTTTTTTCCTCAAGAGCTGAGAAAAGCAACAATGGAGGAGTTTGTGAATCTTAAGCAAGAGAGAATGTCTGTTAAGAAATATATCTTGAAATTTCATCAGATATCAAGGTATACTCCTAATTTAGTGGCTGACATGAGAGCGAGAATAAGAAAGTTTGCTTATGGGTAATATCGGGATTTTATCTTAGAAAGAAAGACTGTTTTACTGATAAAAAAATATGGATATTTTGAGGTTAGTTGTCCACATGTAGTAGGTGGAGGATTAGAAGAGAAAACAGGCGAAGTTCAGATATAGGCGGGGTAAGAGAAGCAGATTTTCTGACCAAGGAGGTGCTCAGTCACAAGGTGGTAGGGATAGAGGTAAATGGCCAAAAAAAAGTAGAGGATTTTTGGTTCCTTCTCTACTGCTAGCGCTACTTACTTGAGGCAGTCGGGTGATAGGCACCAGCAAGGTAGTGATAATTTCCGAGCACAGGGTGCCCAATCTCAAGCAAGTGGGGGTCAGTCGTCTTCTTTATGACCTCTTTGTCACTTCTTTGATCATCCTCATTGGGGTTATTATGATGAAGGAAGGGACAAGTGTTTTAAATATGGCCAGCCATGCCATATGCTCAAGAATTGTCCGATTGGTAAGGGAGCTTCTAGAGTGGTCAAAGCCCCAGTTGCTTCATCTTCTGCTCCTGTACCTAGTGGTGCATCTTAGGTGTTTGCTCCTGAATTTGGCATCGGCACTGGCCAGAATAAGTTGTATCCTATTGCATCTCAACATGAAACTAAGGCATCACCTGATGTCGTTACTAGTACGTTACAAGTCATTTCTCATGACGTGTATTGTCTGCTTAATTTGGTATCCACTCTTTCCTATGTGACCCCATATATGGTTGTATGTATTGGTTTTAATCCTGAGGTTGTTTTGGATCCTTTTTTTTATTTCTACTCTCGATTATTACTAAGAAAGTCTATAGGGGTGTAGTATCTATGGGTGGTGGGCAGACTTTGGTGGATTTGTTTGAACTTGATATGGTGGATTTTGATGTTATTCTGGGGATAGATTGGTTACAATCTTTTTACATGTCCTTGGATTGTCGTACTTGTAAGGTTGTCTTTAGGTTCCTTGGTGTACCAGTTATAGAGTAGGAGAATGGTTCCCTAGCTCCTAGGGGGAGGTTTATTTCTTATCTTAGAGCTCAGAGGTTAATCTCTAAAGGTTGTATTTATCACTTGATTTGGGTTAAAGATTTTAAATCGAAAGGTCCTTTTTTTACAGTCAATTCTGGTGGTAAATGAGTTTTCTGTGGTGTTTTTTGAATGATTTTCCTGGTGTTCCTCCTGACAGGAATATAAAGTTTGGTATTGATTTGGTTCTGGACACTCATCCAATATCTATTTCTCATTATAGAATGGTTTCGGCTGAGTTGACAGAACTCAAGGAGCAACTTAAGGATCCTCTAGATAAGGGGTTTATTCATCCTAGTGTATCCCTGTGGGATACACGGTGTTGTTCGTGCACAAGAAGGATAGTTCTCTTCGGATAAGCATTGACTATCGGCAGTTGAATAAGGTAACATCAAGAACAAGTATCCTTTTCCAAGGATAGATAACTTGTTTGATCAGTTGCAAGGTACCAAGTTCTTTTCTAAGATAGATCTTTGGTCTGGGTATCATCAGCTTAAGATTAGGGAGGAGGATATCCTTAAGACAACTTTTCGTACTCCATATAGGTACTTTGAATTTTTGGTGATGTCATTTGGTTTTCCTAATCCCCCGACGGTATTTATGGACTTGATAAATAGGGTTTTCAGGCAGTTCTTGGATCTCTTCGTCATTATGTTTATTGATGACATTCTATTTTATTCCAAAAGTGAGGTGGATCAAGCTAATCACCTCCGTGTGGTATTGCAAACCTTGAAGGAACAGTAGTGGTTTGCCAAGTTCTCAAAGTGTGAGTTTTGGTTGAACTCTATGACTTTTCTTGGTCATATTATTTCTAGCGAGGGGATCATGGTGGATCCACAAAAGATGGTTATGGTTAAAAGGTGGCCTAGACCTATGACTCCAACGGATATCCAGAGCTTCTTGGGTTTGGTTGGGTATTATCGGTGGTTTGTAGAGAGCTTTTCGACGATAGTTGCTCCTTTGACTAAGTTGATTCAAAAAAAGTGAAGTTTTCTTGGTCGAATGTTTGTGATGGGAGTTTCGAGAAGTTGTAAAATAAGCTAACTTCGGCTCCAGTCTTGATATTACCTGAGGGTAGTGAGGGGTTTGTGGTTTATTGTGATGCATCTAGGGTGGGACTTGGTTGTGTTTTGATACAACATGGGAAGGTGATTGCCTATGCATCCAGGCAGTTGAAAGTAAATGAGAGAAATTATCCTACTCATGATTTGAAGTTATTGGCGGTGGTTTTTGCTTTGAAAATCTGGCGGCATTATCGGTATGGAGTGCACATAGACATCTTTTCGGATCATAAGAGTATACAGGATGTGTTCACTCAGAAGGAGCTAAATCTCAAGCAAAGGAGATGGTTGGAGCTTCTCAAAGACTATGACATGAGTCTTCACTATCACCCAGGTAAGGCTAACGTGGTTGTTGATACTCTTAGCAGGTTATCCATGGGGAGTTTGGCTAATATGGAGGAAGAAAAGTAGGAATTAGTGAAAGATATTCACTGCTTGGCTAATCTTGGAGTTCGTCTTTTGGACTCCAAGGATGGTGGGGTGATGGTACAGGAAGTGGTTCGGTCGTCTCTTGGTGTAGAGATTAAGGAGAAGAGAGTGCTAGATCCTATCTTGATGAAAATCAAGAGTAATGTGGGTATGCAGAAGGTAATGGTATTTGAGATCAGTGGCAATGGTACTTTATGGTACCAAGGGAGATTGTGCATTCCTGATGTCGATGGGTTGCGACAAAGGATCTTAGCTGAGGGGCATGAATCGCGCTACGTTGTACATCCCGGCTCGACGAAGATGTGTCATGATCTCAAGAAAATGTGTTGGTGGAAGGGTATGTGTAGACACGTGATTTTTGACCCTCCCCGAGTTTTAACCTTTTTTTTGGCATTAAATATTTATATTTTTGTCCAATATCTATTTTATCTCTTATTTCATTTTTAATAAGTTTTAGTTAGAAATAAAAAAATAGATAAAGTTACATTTTTGAGATATTTTTATTTTTGTGTTTAAAGTAATATGAAAAATTCAAAAATATATATATATTTTAATTTTAATAATAATAATAAATAAGCTAGTAGTTTTAGTATTATCTTAATTTTAGGATATTTATAAATTTTTATTATATTTTCTTAAATATAAGAAAATTAATTAATTAATTATTATTCTTTGGTTATTATTATTATTATTATTATTATTTTATTATTTATTTATTAAAAAAAGAAAAAAATTGAATAATTATCCTAACTCAACTACCCCATCCTATCTGTATCCCAACTTCCCTTAACCTCTCCCTCCATCAGTATATAATTCCCTTAACCCCTCAGAATACGTACATTGAACCAAGACAGACACTGAGTGGGGAGACACTGAAGAGAACAGAGAAAAAACATCAGACAAAAAGTATGTACTTTCTCTAATAGACTATATCAGACACTTTGGGAGCAACACATACAGAAAGTGAGAGAGAACCAGAGAAAGAAAAAAAAAGACCAGGAAGAGAGAAAACAAAAAAAAGTGGCGATTTGAGTTTCAGATTTCCGTTCTAGTTTCCGGTGACAACCTCTTGCTTTTGTATTCGATTAAGTTGGCATACAGGTTCTATTTTGATCCTATTTCTGTTAATGTTGTAAATTTCTTGTGAAAAGCATGAATGGAATGTTCAATTGGTCTCAAGCACTGTTCAGTATATAATTAATTAAGTATGTAAATTTTATATTGTTGCATATTACATAATCAAGTTACGGAATGCTTAATGTATTTGTATGTAGATATGTTAGATGGTAAATGTTCTGTGTGAATATTATCAAATTAAGAAAAGAATTAAAAAAGAAGTAGGAAAATAAAAATAAACACACATGCACAGTGAGAACATCCGGTAACATAATACAAAGGGGAAACTTGCAAATAGCAGCACACACATTCTCAGAGGCCAATTTACCAATATACACTTTCATTTTTTTTACACTGCACACACAACCTCCATTTTGTTTTGGGATAAATATCTACATACACACAAAACACAGAATATGAAGAATAGTGAAAACACGTAGAAAATTGGAGTAGAAAATTGATTAAAAATAGAGAAAACGAAAGAGATCGAGATAAAAAGGTGAACACAAAAATTGAAATTGAAAAAAAAAAATTTGATTAAGATTTTTCCGGCGAATTCATCGTCGAAAACCGCCGAAACCCCCAAACCCGACGACCAATCAACCCAAATCGGCCAAATCCGCTGGAAAACCTCCAAAACCAGATTTGTTGTGCTCCCAGCCGGCCAGCACTCCAAATCCCGCCGAAAAATTCATTTTTTTCACTGCCTCCGACCTCCCCCTCCCCTTTTCCGTCACCCTACTACCACTGGCAGCCACCGCACCATCGCTCCCTCTTTTCTCTCCTTCTCAAGCCGGCAAAACTGTCACCAGCCGTGCTGAATCAGCCACCAAAACGTTTCCTCGTCGAAACCATTCCACCGCTGGCAAACGGCGTCACCAGATCTGTCCATCCTAAAACTAACTTGGGATGGTGCTAATATATGGGTTCATATATATTTGTCTGTATTGTTTCAATTGACTCTTTGATTTTGTGATTTTGGTTTAAGTTAGATCTCAGTATATGATACCCGAATTTGTATAAATATATATATATATATATATATATATATATATATAATAAAAATAGATTTGGAAAATTATATAAAATTAGTATTATATGATTAAATTTATATATATGTATTATATTATTATTTTATTTTTATTTTATTTTATTTTATTTTATTTATTATTATTGATAAGTTTTAATAATTGATTGTTAGATTAATTAACCATCTTAATTAAATATTTTTCAAGGATATTATTAATATTAAGTAGTATTTAGAAAACATGAACTGTTACGAGTATTTACAAATAAGATAAATTAATATTTTAGCATTAAGCAAATTTTAGGCACGTTTAAAAATATTCGTCTCAATTAAGAATGCGGCATACTCATATTTCCGATACATTTTAAATTAAACGATGCAATAATGCACCTTGACAAATAGCTTTTAAAATTAATTTTTACCAATTTATTTAACATAAGAGGTTTAGACAGATATTTTTGGTATAACTAAAAATGAACGAATTTAGGCCATAACATAATGTATTTAAATAGTTTTAGTTTAGTATAAGTCAATAAAGTGACCGTGCTAGAACCACGGGACTGGAGGGGTGCCTCACACCTTCTCCTCGGTCAACAGAATTCCTTACTCAGTCTTTTATTTTTGCAGACCATAATAAGAGTCATTTTCTTTTGACTAGAGATGCAAAAAGGTGACTTGGAACACCATAACTCAATTACAAGTGGCGGCTCTATAATTAAAATAATCCTGATTCAATTTCATCACTTTAATTGGAAAAATCTTTCGACTCCGAACTCCCTCGGGCAAAAAAGGGATGTAACATCTCTGGCGACTCTGTTGGGGACTACCTAGAATTCGAGTTTGGATATTGACTTTTACTTGCTTGAATTATTTTTGACATTGGGTTTGTTGTCCTTATATGCTACTTGTCGCTCATTTACTGCTTTAATATTGATTGAATTGTATTATAGATTGTCTTCTCTTGTGCTCCCCCTCTGAGTCTTTGAAATAGGATAGAAGGAATGCAGTGCATGCATCCTACTTTATTTTTGAGATAACCGGAGTGTCAAGGCACTTGGTGAAGGATTAGTAGTCACATATGTTAGGTGGGGTTCGGATCGACAACGAACGCAGAGTAGCACTGCTACCGAATAAGTTGTCCCTCCCCGACTCGAGTGTCCACTCGGGTAAGCAAGTCTAGACACCAATCCCTATTAGGTTAAACTTAGAAGAACTGAACTCCAAATTTGGTTATCCTTATTAGGTTTCGCTTTATTTGCATCATGTGTATTTGACTTCGCGGGACTCGACACAAGGGTCGGTTTTGTGTAACGGCCCATTTTTTTGTTACTAAATTATTCGTAATAAATTCATGAAAATTTTTAATTTTTATTCCTCAGTATTAACTTAGGTCCAAAATAGCCAATCTTTTATTTATTATGACACCTTGAATTTTTCGGTGAAGATTTTAGCCTTCGGATGTGTCTAGATAGACTCAAGCTTGATGAATTTTAATTATTCATGAGTGTTAATATCAATACTTTAGTTGTTAAAGTTCTTTAGGTATGAATTAAGGTCGTACAATATCCCTAACACAAAGTTAAGTATAAAACTTTCTTTCCGATACAGTTTCGATATAAATTTTTATTAGGACCAACTTAAAACAATTATATCTCATAGAATATAAGGAGTTGAGGTGGATAAAGACGCGAATATTTAACTTAAATCTCAAAAACTATATTATTGATTGATTATGTGATATTTATGATATTAAGTGTTATGTGCCGGAAAGGAGATTGTTGTAAATGTAATATATGAATATGATGTTTTTTAGTTATTCTAGTATTGAACCTAGTTGAGTTATAATGGTATTAAGTTGCATGTATTGTGCAATAATATGATGAGGAGAATTATGCTAAGATCGAATATTGATAAGCATAGTAATATCTAAGGGATAGATGACTTGAATTAGTGTGATGATTGTATTATGTGGACAGAAGTAGATGATAATGATACGCACAAATGAGCTAGTTATAGGTGGTGATGTTAGAACCCAAGTTGTGGTATTTAAGAAGATAATAATATTTTTAATAATTAATGAGTAATTAAGGCTCCAATAGTGACTTTTATGCGTAAGAATTGAATTGTGAATTATTTTATGATATTCTTGTTTTGATATTGATAAAAATAATATATCTATTGGATGCCCATGAGAGGTTAAATTGGTGATAATGATGGTTTATTGAATTGTGCCTATGAGTGACTTGTTTGATAATAATAACTCCTTAAAGTAACGCTATGAATACTTGTTGATTGGTATTCGTACATGCTTGAAATTGTTGATGTCTGAATTTTTGATGCGTGTATAAATGATTATTGAAAATTTACTTGATGGAATTGTCTTATGACTTTAAGCGAACTTGTAAACTTGGTATATTGTGTTGTATGCTGTGAGGTTGTGTAAATTTGTGATTGATAATACTTATTTATGTTGGATCGGGTACCACGCGGGTACGGATATGTATATATAGTATTAGATACAACGTCGATATAGATATGTATATGTTTGATCGGGTACCATGTCGGTATTGATATGTATATATTGGATCGGGTACTGCGCTGGTACAGATATATATATGTTGGATTGGGTACCACATCGGTATGGGTATGTATATGTTGGATCGGGTATCATGCTGGTACAGATATGTATATGTTGGATTGGGTACCATGCCTGTAACGACCCAAAATCTTATCTCGAGACATCACACGGTGCTCAAGGCTACAAATAGCCCCAAGCTAACCCTTTGAGCCTGTTACTGAATTTAGAGCTTACTTTTAAATAAACTAGTCAAGCAATAATACTGTTATTATAGCAAGTTTGAACTGAAGTAACTGAAAACAATATCTGAATGACAAAATACTGCAAAGTCTGGTCAAAGCAACTGATAGTCCAACAAGCCTCTACTGCTAAAGAACTAGAGAGTCCTTGGGACAGACCCCAACTGACTTGGACCAAACTAAAAATAATAACTCAAATACTATGAAAACTGGAAAGCTATAGAAGTAGGTCCTCGAACTATGAGGACCACCAAATATAGGGATGTAGAGGAGATGCTCGAAAATCACTGTCTCTGTTGAGACTGAGCACATGAACCTACATTATGAGACGATTTAGTACATAGATGTATATGTGGATCAGCACTTTGAGGATTTACTGAGTATATAGGGGTGCATATAATATGTAAACAATACCATCACAGTTTATAAAATCATGCATGCTAATAAAAAATGACTCACATAGCTTGAGTAATCCGAAATTCTAAAGATCATCAATTATGAATAGTAAAGTATATGGTATAAATCGTGTGTCATTACATTTAGTTTTCTAATAGCTTTTCGATTCATCTCTTCTTTTAGGACTTAGGAACATTGGGACTCAAGGACTTGGGAACTTTGGGCTTGGGAGTTTCTTCTAACTGACATAAACAATGTGAGCTGACATGGAGTCCAACGTCTTGCCCACGTTGGGGAGAGCTATTCTACCCTTGCCATCAGAATAGAACCTTAACTAAAGTAATCACTATCTTAGCCCACTATGGGAAAGTCAGAAACCTACGGTGGCACGTAGTTCTGGGCCATGAGACCTTGGAATCATACCCAACTTCGTGCTAAATACTACTCCCATACTTATTG
>NC_061111.1:219049986-219128535 GCF_002878395.1 Capsicum annuum | reverse complement strand
ACTTATTGCTCAGAATTTTTTAGGGAAAATTTACCTTAAAATAGAACAAGGGTCTATAATGAAAACCAATTATTCTTCTCTTACTTTAAATCATGAATGATAAGAACAATGTGGGTTCCCTATCTTAGATTAGGATCAAAAGATCAAATCTTGCTTAAAAATCATCTTTCTTGATTACCAAGAATGAAACTTATGGCTTATAACCCATACTTGGAAATCATGCCAAATCACAATAAACCTCATGCTCACAATAATAGAATTGAAATACTTTAAAAATCTCAAAAAATTCATCCTTGGATTTAAAGTATATATATACACTTAAATAATTATGATTTCGTAACGAAGCTTAATTCTTGACAACTATCTTGAAAATACTTTAAAATAGCAATTCACAATAGGGATATGTAATTCATGGTATAAATCCTCAATTCAAAGCATAAATAGGTTAAATAAACCTGCACTTCAAAGCTTAAATCACTTACCAGTTCATAAACTTAAAACAAGATACTTTGGGTATAAACCCCAACTTGTAAATCATCAAAATCTTTAATAAAATCGAAGTTTTTGGGCACAAGAATGAAAGATTTAATCTTGTTCAAACACCACATACCTTGGATAAAGAACTAGATGAAAAAACTTGCTTTTGAGATTCTTTTTGTACTCTTGAAGGAGGGTTCTTGGAATTCTTGAGTTGGGATTCTTGAATCTTGAACATATTTGGAAAAAGGACGGTGGAATTATTGAGATTCTTGAAGATGATTATTGAACTTAGGGTTTTCAATTGGGAGAAAGTTGATGAAAAATAAGCCTAATATGCTTATAATAGGCTTAAATCTTGTGTTTGGACGGATTGGGGATGGGAAAAAAGGACTATACTACCCCTTGGCCTCTCTTTCCCGTGTAACTGACCATCGTGGCCCGACTCCCAGAAATGGGAATGAATCTCGCACCGCGACTCCCAAAAATAGGAATAAATCTTATGTCGCGACTTCTAGAAATGGGAATAAATCTCGTTGTCGTGACTTCCAGAAATGAGAATAAATCTCATATAGCGGGCTTATCACGAGTCATCACTATTTTGAACATCCAAACTCACCCATACGTTTTTCCCTAAAACCCAAAACTCACCCGAGATATACTATGGACTTCCTCGATCAAGAATCAACTTAATAATCAAGTTTCCAAGGTCGGGAAGGTCATAAATAAAATCCTCAAAGTTCAAAGGCTTTCGAAATGACTAAGTCCCAACACTTGGCTAAAATTTTTTAAGTGTGAGACCTTTCTTGGCATGCTTTAAAGGGCTTAGATGACAAGGATTTTTTTTGGGGTCTTACAATATCTCCCCCTTGGGAACATTCATCCTTGAATGTTGCTAGCTAGGATAAGAATACTGAGGAATCTGAGGATACATAATAGCATGCATAATTGAAATAAGATTGCTAAACTTATTCTAAATTATTCTAAGCTTTTGAGTTAATCTGTGAGTGCATAAACTTGCAATGAGGACATCTATATAGCTGAATATACGATTAGAAAAGAACGGACTCAAGGAAGAGTAGTACCTTGGCTAAATATGAGTTTGTGGAGAAGAGGTGAGGGTACTTGGCTCGAATATCTGCTTCTGCTTCCCAAGTAGCACCCTCAACAGACTAATTCCACCAAAGAATTTTGACCAAAGGAACTTCTTTGTTCCTTAGTCTATGGATCTGATAATCTAAATTATCAACTAGAATCCCTTCGTATAAAAGACTATTCTAAATATCTGAGCTCTCTAAAGAAATTACAACAGTGGAGTCACCAACGCACGTCTTAAGTAAAGAGACGTGGAATATAGAATGAACTGCTGACAAGTTTGCGGGCAACTCAATATCATAAGCTACTTTCCCGACACAACTCAGAATTATATAAGGGCCAACATACCGGGGACTAAGCTTTTCCTTTTTGCCAAATCTCTGCACCCCTTTCATGGGTGAAATCTTTATATAGACTAAATCACCAACTTTGAATTCAAGATCTCTTCTTCTCACATCTGTATATGATTTATGATAACTTTGGGCAGTCTTAAACCTTTCTCTAATCAACTTAAATTTCTCCATAGCTTCAAACACTGCATCAGACCCAAGCAAAATGGCCTCACCCACTTCAAACCAACCTATGGTTGATCTCCATCTTCTCCCATAAAGAGCTTCAAATGGAGCCATCTGAATGCTAGAATGGTAACTGTTATTTTAAGCAAACTCAATCCATGGAAAATGGTCATCACAACTACCTTTTAAATCAAGAGCACATGCTCTCAATATATCTTCTAAAGTTTGGATGGTCCTCTCTGCCTTACCATCTGTCTGCGAATGAAAAGCGAAACTGAGATGGACTTGGGTACCAAGACCCTTCTGAAAGACTTTCCAAAACTAGAAAGTAAACTGAGTACCCCTATCTGAGATGATAGACAAGGGAACTCCATGCAATCTGACTAACTCTTGGATATACAGCTTAGTATAATCTTCAGCGGTATAGGAAATGTGAACAGGCAAGAAATGCGCTAACTTAGTTTTTTTCAATGAGGCTTCAACTGTCTAGAGGCATAGTCTATGACCTTACCTCTCTGTATCAACACATAATCCAATCCAACTTTAGAGGCATCAAAATAAACAACAAAGCCATCTGTACCATCAGGTAATGCTAGGAATGAGGTTGAAATAAGTCGAGTCTTCAGTCGTGAAAACTCTTCTCACAAAAATCTAACAATAGGAACTTAGCTTTGTTTTGGGTCAATCTAGACATCAGGGATGCAATAGATGAGAAACCTTCAACAAAACAGAGGTAATAGCTAGCTAGGCCCAAGAAACTCCTAATGTTTGATAGAGAGATAGGTCTAGGCCAGTTTCTTACGGCTTCTATTTTTTGGGGATCAACTCTAATACCATCGGTGGAAATAATATGACCAAGAAAGGCTACTGGCCTTAGCCAAAATTCACACTTGCTAAATTTGGTGAACAATTAATGGTCTTTAAGAGTTTCCAAAACAATTCGAAGATGATCTGCATGGTCATCCTCGCTACGGGAATACACAAGGATATCATCTATGAATACTATGACAAACAAATCTACATAATATTTGAACACTCGATTCATGAGGTCCATAAAAGCTGTTGGAGCATTGGTTAGACCGAAAGACATGACTAGAAACTCAAAATGACTATACGAGTCCTGAAGGTTGTCTTCAAAATGTCACATTCCCTTACCTTAAGCTGATGATAGCCGGATCTAAGGTTTATCTTTGAGAAATAACTGGCACCTTATAATTGATCAAACAAGTCATCAATTCTAGGAAGAGGGTATTTATTCTCGATTGTGATCTTATTTAACCGACAATAGTCAATGCACATACGCAAGGAACCATCTTTCTTTCGCACGAATAGGACGAGAGCGCCTCATAGAGAAATACTGGGCCTTATGAAACCTTTATCTAAAAGATCTTTGAGTTGATCTTTCAACTCCTTAAGCTCTACGGGTGCCACATGATATGGAGAAATAGAAATGGGCTGAGTATCGGGAATAAGGTCAATCCTAAATTTTATCTCTCTATGGGAGGTACCCCTGGGAGATCCCCTGGAAAAAATTAGGAAACTCATTTACTATTCTGACTGTCTAAATTGGTGGGGTCTTAAACTTAGTGTCTTTAACTCAAACTAAATGGTAAACGTAACCTTTGGATATCAATCTTCTGGCCTTAAGATAAGATATGAAATGACTCTTGGGAGATACTGAATTACTTGACCACTCAAAGACTGGCTCATCTGGAAATTGAAACTTAACTACACGGGTGCAACAATCTATAGAAGCGTAACAAGAATGAAGCTAATCCATACCAAGAATAAGATCAAAACCAACCATATCTAATTTTATTATATCTGCGAATATGACCTTATGAAAGACGGTGATAGGGCACTTTTTATAGATCTGTTTAGCAATAACTAACTTACCTACTAGGGTAGAAACTAGGAAAGGCTCAAGGATCTATTCAGAACATATCTCAAAATTCACAGCAACTAGTGGGGTTACATAAGAGAAACTGACCCAAGGTCTAACAACACATATACATCAAAATGAAAGCGACGAAGCAAACACGTAACAATATTTGGTGAATCTTTTTGCTCCGGACAGGAAGGTAAAGCATAAAATCTATTCTAGTATTGATCGTCACTGTTACTGGATGATGTTCCCTAAAAAGGGTTTGGGCGAGCTACAGGAGTTGGTGCACTGGTGGCCTGAGTCTGGGGATGAACATCTCTATTTCCATGCTTAGTATACGGACACTCTCTAATTTTATAGCCCAATTTGCCATAACCAAAAAAACCCTTCTGCTCAACCAAACAGTCGCTGGGATGAGTCCTACCACACTTAGCACATGGAGGATTACTGGGCTTACCACTCACACTATTTTATGACCTGGACATGGAAAACTTACCCCACTACTCTTGCTTAGTTCTGGGTGTAGAGGCACTAGTTGAAAATAGCGCTGGCAAAGGTGGACGACTCTAAAACTATGAATGATTTCCTCCATAAGATCTAGCCTGACCATATTCAAACTGCCCTATTTTAGTCTTACTTACTCTCTCTCTCTCTCCTCTCTTCTCTGCCTTAATCTGCTGAGCATGCTTCATCAATTTAGAAAGTTCTATGTCTTTATTGAGCATAGCAATTTTACACTTCTTAACTAGCAATCCAGACACACCAGTCACGAACTTACTCATACTAGATCTGGTGTTAGTTATCAAATCAGAAGCATACTTAGATAACTGCTTAAACTTAAGGTACTCCTTTACTGTCATAGAGCCCTGCCTCAGGTTCATGAACTTTTCTATCTTAGCTTCCCTCATCTCAAGTGGAAAAAACTTATCTAAGAACACATCCTAAAATATCCGCCAAGTCATGGGAGCTACATTCTCTCCTCTACTCTTCTTCCACATCACTACCCAATCATAAGCAATATCCTTCATCCTATAGGATATCAATTCTACACTCTCCTCTTCGATAACATGCATAACTTGGGTGATCTTTTTCACCTTATCAAGATACAGTTGTGGGTCCTCACCTGCCTTTGACCTAAAGAATTCCGATGGATTCATCCTCATAAAGTCATAAATTCTGGCTATAGCAAAATCACTTTCTTGCAGATGCGGTACTGCAGCCTGATTATTGGCTTGAACATTAGCAGTCACAGCTTGGTCTAGTGCCAAAAAGGCATCCCAAAATTCGACATAAGACACATTCTCATTCAAGGGATCAACTGGTTGGGGTGGCTGATTATTATTCCTACAAGCATTAGATCTGTGGGGAGGCATATTTTTTCATAAGAGAGCATGAGTTAATAGTAGATTGTAATACCCCGTACTTCTACCTAGCTTAAAATTGTCCTAATAACATTAAATACTTACTTTAAAAGATGAATCCACTTTTATACATATGGAATTTTCAAGATTTTAACTTTTTGTCATGTGGAAAATTGAATAAGATTTTTGTCGATACCAAATTCATCCAAATCCGACACCCGGGCGAAGAGTTAGAGCCATTTTAGTGAGACAGTGTGCCACCTGATCCTTCAACGCGTCGCGGAGCATGCCAAAATAGAAATTATCAAAATCCAGTAGGCCTCCATGATTATGGCATGTCGCGCCAAGGCTTAAATCTAGTGCCACGTCGCACCGTCAGTCTAGTTCCCAGTTGGAAATTTCCAATGGCACGACATGATAGTGCCGCGTCGCACCAAGTGCACAAATTGGGTTTTCAGTGACAAAAAATAAAAACCTTCCAAAGGTAATTGGGTCTTTTTTCATAACTCATATCAGCCTTTAATCACAAAATTTTTCCCTAAAAACCCTATTACATCACTTTTCCTCACTTTCTCTCTAGAACAAAATCCTTCTCTCTCAATAACAAGAACCCTAGCTCTCAAATTCAAGGGCCAAATCACAAGAAATCTCCATCAATCCTTCCAAATTCATTAACTTAGGTATGCATAGTGTTCATTCATGGATTTCTTTCGTCCATGATGCCCAAGAATCAAGTTTTAAATCATGTATTATGAATATTATGTTGTGGGTTGATTATGTTTATGTGATTGTTGTTGTATGGTTCCCAAGTTAGAATCTCAATGTGTTTTTATGGAATTACTTTAGTATATGAGTTTAAATCCATGAATTGAGTAGTTTATAAGGTGTTAATTAATGATCATACCTATGCCCTAAGTGGTGCATGTAAGGTGTTTGATAAAATGCCTAGAAGACTAGAAATCATGTAATATAGTTCAATTATGACTTAAGTGATGGATTCATGTTTTACCCTTATGTTCAAATGACTCTCATGCTATTAATGTCCAATATAGATGTTTGTTAAAATGCTCATGATGCTAGAATATGGAATTATGACATTGATTATATGCATTCCTTCCATGTACAAGATTACGATAACCATGTACTTTATAAAATCCCCAACTTATTATATTATGAATAGTTGATATTAGTCATGTGTTCAATAAGTATCAAGTCTTGTCAGTTTCATGCTATCGAGTCCTGTGGGTACTTGTACCCGATAATTTAGTTGTATACCTAGAGCCAGTGTCACGTTTCCACAATATCCTCAGTCAAGCCATGTTCAGTAGAATTTAGTCAGTCATGTGACTCAGAAAAACTCAGTAATCTCAGAAAGTTAAGTACTTCAGTAATGTCAATAGTATCCCGTCAGTCAACGGAACTCAATGAACTCAGTCTAGTTTAGTTCAGTGAATAATGTTCAGTGTCTATTCAGATGGGAGTAGAATTTAGTACCAAGTGAACTCAAGGATGAGGACACACACCCTGACAGTTGAGGGTGTGATCCTTAGAAAAAATCATTGCGTTCAAAAAGTATGTAGCCAACATAGGTTGAGACATCAACATTGTCAGATGAGGGTTGATGAGGTGGATAAACACTGTCAGGTGAGGGTCCCACCATTCTCTTTTGGAGACACTGCCAGATGAGGGTCACTCACAGCTTTTCCGTACCAGTGGTGCAGTATTGAAACCCTTCCAATTGGGGTTACAAATTGAACACCAACTCAACTATAATAGCTTACTAGGGGTATGTCGGTTAGATGATTACCTCCCATAGTTTCAGTTTCAAATTCAGTCTTCAGAATAGAACTCAGTCCAGTTCTATAGAAATTAGGACTGTTAGATACAGTCGCTTAGCTCAGTATGGAACTCAGCTAGTTCCATCAGATTTTAGTACTATCAAACACAGTCACCCAGTTAATAGTATATTAATTATATGAAATTCATGTTACTAGTATTCAGATTCCAGGACTTTTAGTCAATCAGACTAGTACTTCATAATCAGAACTGTTAGAAATAGTAATTCCTTTATCAGTAATATGACATCGTTCCTCAGTACTCAAAAGACTTAGTCATTCAGTATCCCAGTATTCGTATTCAGATATCAGAAAATCCATATTATCAAAATTCATTATTTAGTGTTACCTCACTTGCATACCAGTACATTCAATGTACTGCCGCATTTGTACTATGGTGTTTTATACCATAGGTTTAGAAGCACGAGCTCCCGAGCATCCTTAGTAGATCAGACATTCAGCAGCCAGACTAGCAGTGAGTCCTCATTATTCGAGGATAGCATGTTTATTTTATTACTTTATTATTTCAGTAGTTCGAAGTAAGTTGGGGACATATCCCATCAACTTCACAGATTTCAGATAGTTTAGAGGCTTTCAGACTACAACATGTTTCAGATAATTTATTTCAGTTTTGGGTATTATTATACCCTATTACAGACATTGTTTTATAATTAGTATTAGTTCAGGTTTGAACCTTATGGCCTTACAACTTATATTCTGTATATTTATAATGTATTATTTAGTGCTTAGTTATAGATATCAGTCATGGGTTAGCTTATGGTCCTTTAGGATCATGAGCACCGTGTAACATTATGGGTACCAGATTTGGGGCATCACATAAATAGAGATAGTTGTAAGCACGATGGATTGTGAAAGGATGAGATGATTTTCCTAAATATCCCGTAGCCTCTTGCTCATAAGTGTGGCGAACTTCACATTTATGTTCAAAACTCTACGTAATGTGGCTTGTCTAAATCCCTAAGACTCTTTAAACCTTAGGCTCTGATACAAAGTTTGTAACGGCCCAAAATCTCATCTCAAGACATCACACGGTGCTCAAGGCTATAAGTAGCCCCAAGCTAACCCTTTGAGCCTGTTACTGAATCTGGAGCTTACTTTTAAATAAACTAGTCAAGCAATAATACTGTTATTATAGTAAGTTTGAACTAAAGTAACCGAAAATAATATCTGAATGACAAAATACTGTAAAGTCTAGTCCAAGAAACTGATAGTTCGGCAAGCCTCTACTGCTAAGAACTAGAGAGTCATTGGGACAGACCCCACCCTGACTCAAACTGAACTGAAAATAATAACTCAAATACTATGAAAACTAGAAAGCTGTAGAAGTAGGTCCTCAAACCATGAGGACTCACCAAATGTAGGGATGTAGATGAGATGCTCAGAAATCACTATCGCTTCTGACATTGAGCACCTAAACCTACATTACGAGACAATGTAGCACATAGACGTATATGTGGATCAGCACTTTGAAGATATACAGAGTATATGAGGGCGTATGTAATATGTAAACAATATCATTACAGTTTATAAAATCATGCATGCTAAGAATAAATGACACACATAGCTTAAGTAAACTGAAATCCTAAAGATCATCAACTATGAATAGTAAGTATATGGTATAAATCTTATGAGTCATTACACTTAGTTTTCTAAAAGCTTTTCGATTCATCTCTTCTTTTAGGACTTAGGAACATTGGGACTCAAGGACTTGGGAACTTTGGTCTTAGGAGTTTCTTCTAACTGACATAAACCATGTGAGCTGACATGGAGTCCAACGTCTTGCCCACGTTGGGAAGAGCTATTCTATCCTTGCCATCGGAATAGAACCTTAACTTAAGTGATCACTATCTTAGCCCACTATAGGCAAGTCAAAAACCTATAGTGGCACATAGTTCTGGGGCATGAGACCTTGAATTCATACCCAACTCAGTGCTAAATACTACTTCCATACTTATTGCTCAGAACTTTTTAGGGAAAATTTACCTTAAAATAGCACAAGGGTCTATAATGAAAACCAATTATGCTTCTCTTACTTTAAATCATGAATTATATGAACAATGTGGGTTCCCTATCTTAGATTAGGATCAAAAGATCAAATCTTACTTAAAAATTATCTTTCTTGATTACCAAGAATGAAACTTATGGCTTATAACCCATACTTGGAAATCATTCCAAATCACAATAAACCTTATGCTCACAATAATAGAATTGAAATACTTTAAAAATCTCAAAAAATTCATACTTGGATTTAAAGTATATATATACTTAAATAATCACGATTTTGTAACAAAGCTTAATTCTTGACAAGTGTCTTGGAAACACTTTAAAATAGCAATTCACAATAGGGATATGCAATTCATGGTATAAATCCTCAATTCAAAGCATAAATAGGTTGAATAAACCTGCACTTCAAGGCTTAAATCACTTACAAGTTCATAAACTTAAAACAAGATACTTTGGGTATAAACCCCAACTTGCAAATCATCAAAATCTTTAATAAAATTCAAGTTTTTAAGCACAAGAACGAAAGATTTGCTCTTGTTCAAACCCCACATACCTTGGATAAAGAACTAGATGAACAAACTTACTTTTGAGATTCTGTTTGTACTCTTGAAGGAGGGTTCTTAGAATTCTTGAGTTAGGAATCTTGAATCTTGAATGTATTTGGAAAAAAGATAGTTGAATTATTAAGATTCTTGAAGATGAGTAGTGAACTTAGGGTTTTCAATAGGGAGAAAGTTGATGAAAAATAAGCCTAATGTGCTTAGAATAGGCTTAAATCTTGTGTTTGGATGGATTGGAGATAGGGAAAAAGGACTATACTACCCCTTGGCCTCTCTTTCCCGTGTAACTGACCATCATGGTGCGACTCCCAGAAATAGGAATGAATCTTGCATCGTGACTTCCAGAAACAGTAATAAATCCTGTGTCATGACTTCTAGAAACGATAATAAATCTCATTGTCGTGACTTCCAAAAATGGGAATAAATATCATATCGCGGGCTTATCGCGAGTCATCATAATTTTGAACGTCCAAACTCACCCTTATGCTAGTCCAAAAAACCCGAGATGAACTATGGACTACACCGATCAAGAATCAACTTAAAAATCAACTTTCCAAGGTTAGGAAGGTCGTGAATAAAATCCTCTAAGTTTGAAGGCTTTGGAAATGACTAAGTCCAAAAACTCAGCTAAAATTTTCTAAGTGTGAGACCTCTCTTGGCATGCTTTAAATGGCTTAGACGACAAGAATTTTTGCGGGGTCTTATAAGCCCGGTATGAATATATATATATGTTAGATTGGGTACTACGCCGGTACGGATATGTATATGATGGATTGGGTACCACGCCGGTATGGATATGTATATTGGATCGGGAACCACACAGGTACGGATATGTATATGTTGGACAGGTACCATGCCGATATGAATATGTATATATTGAATCAGGTACCACGCCGGTACCGTACATGGACATAGATTGTTCCCTACAGGTCATGACTATTTGGGCAAAAATAAGTCCCATAGCATGTGTGTACATATTTGTGTTGAGTCTGTGGATGTTTACAGTATGGTTGATAATCTTGATGATTACGTAGCTTATTTGTGAGTATTGTTTGATCTGTTATTATAGTATCGTAAATTCATTGGGTATTTGATTGTGTTATATGTATTTGAAGAAGTGAAACTTTGTATTTACTTAGGTGTTGGTTGACTTGCTTCTTTTATACATGTTTTAATCGTAGCTTACCAAAATGGCTAGTTATCATTCTTTAATATTATAAGAGAGTATTTGGTTGTTAGCCCGAGAGCTTAGTATGGGTTTTATATGATTACTAGTTTGTTCCTGTGAATATGAGTATGAAAAAGATAAGGTGAATAAAGATGAATAGTGATGTATTAGCATTGGATTGTGGTTGATTGTGTGAATTAATGAGGCTAGAATATGTAAGTAGTGAATATAATATTGATGGTGTTTGAAGAGTAGTTGGATATTGTAACTTATTTAGGTAAAGTAATAATATTATTACAACCTTAGTTGAATTATATTCCATTCAAGATGTCATGATTTATTTTCGTTAATTCTAATATGAACAAACACGGTCGGCCGACGATGCCTACCATTACGTGTGGTTGTATTGACCATACTCTTTTACATTCCTTCATGGAGTGTAGACTGGATGCAGGTTAGTTGCAGTTACTAGATGGATGACGATATTCAGCACTAACTTCTGCACTTTCTTCCTGGCAGATGTTAGAGTCTTTGTATAATTTATTTTATTGTTAGTCTATGTTATAGTAGATAGCTCTTGTACATGTCTGGCCAAGTCTTGAGATAGTGAAGGACATTTGTAAGAATTTTTTAAAAAAGTTTATTTATTAGTAATTAATTTACATTATTATATTTAATCTAGTATTTTCTTAAAAATAGAAGTCTTCCGCATAATTTTAGTTTGTAATAAGGGTTCTATTAGCTACATAGAATAGCGTAGGTGCCCTCAAGATCTGTTAATTTGGTTCATGACAATTGGTATTAAAGCGTTAGGTTCACCGATTCCATAAGTACAAGAGCAATGTCAAGTAGAGTTTCGTAGATTGGTGTGTAGGGCCCCATACCCAATCTTCGAAAGGCTATGAGGCATGTAGAAGTCATTTTTCTTTCTTTCTCTCCATCATGTTGTCCTAATCTTGGTCTATTAGATTGAATCCAATTGGTATCTAGACAATTCTAATTGGTATTTTAACAGAGCTCAATTGGAATATAGTTCATTCCAATTGGTATCTTTGTAATTTTAAATAAAAATCTAGGAGATTTCAATTGGTATCTGTTAATAAGGTCTAAAAGTTATTGTTAATAGGTAAAGACTTGTGAAAGTTGTGAACTTATTGATTGCTTGTGTTTGGTATTTGGCAAAACTTGTGTTGCTAGATTTTTGTCATTGTTGTGAATTATTTTTGTTTGAATTTAAGTGATGAAAATTGATTAAGTTATTTTTGTTGATAATTTTGATTGGATTATTTGATTTCTTGTTATTGTGAAACTAGAAATTCTATGGTGCTTTCTTATTTTTGGTACTATTATACTGATGAAATTGATGGTATAAGAATTGAGAGGATGATATGAGAACATGATGTCAAGAAAAGATGGTGAAAAAGTGACATGAATAAAAGACTGTGGTGATATATGGTTTTCGTAATGAGAGGTTCTCGTTAATGATGTTGTGGATGGTTCCTTGGGTAGTTCGATTATTTTATATTATTTAGGGATCCTTGTGTGGTAAGGTCATTGAAACTGTATTTAGAATTTTTGTGCAGTTCCATTATTGAAATTATAATGGGTTCCTTGTGAGGACTAACTAAGTGACATTATCTTTGAATTCCTTATGTGAAAGATTCTTAATGCTTGGTAAAATAATGAGTTTTAAATAAAAGTGACAAAAACTAGTAAAAGTTGTTGATACCAACAGAATTTGATCGATGACTTGTCTGAAATGTGATATTGGTGATGAGACTGTTGATGACCTGTAATCGATCTATTTTGTTTGGCCTTGCTTGCGTGCTAGTAGTGTGGGGACCACACTTAAGGTGATTAAGAGTTAAGTGAAGCCCGTAAAAAAAATATTGTTAGGTAGGAATAAGAATGGCTCTATATATCCTAAATTGGTGTTAGAGATATAAGAGTGGTTTGGCTTGACCATGAAGTGTTCAATGTTGAAAAATATTGAGTTAGTGATTGTCAGGACATAAGTTGTAGTAGTGGATTTATGCATTAGGAAAAATCTTGAGAAGATCAATTATTATTGACTTAACCTTATGGTTGATTTATAAATTTGCATGTCCCATAGAGTTGGCTGATATATGACACTTTTAGTGTATAGTTATTTCCATGATAGTGGCAATGCAAAAACAAATGGCTTAGTTACATTTATAAAATAATAAGAATGATCCCGAATGGGAGAACAAGTGAATTATTGATGGGATGATTGATCTTTCCTTGGGTGATACTTGGTGTATATTGTTTTTTGAGTGATTAAGATATGATGATTAGATGAATATTAACGATGTTGTGGAGAAGAATGTGTTGTGGGCTATAATTTTGAAGGATCTTTATGGCTAATAGTTGTAAGCTTGTGTAATGAGTGAGAGGTTATGTTGTCTTCTATGTATAGTAGTAAATACTAAGCTTGAATCGTGGGTAATCTTGAGGTGAAAATAATAGTGTTTATAAAATGTTGAAGCTAGCTTTATAGAATGAATTTAATAGTCTTGATTGTGTTCATGTGGATATCTAAGTTATGTGAATTGTAAGTGGTGTAGTGGCTTAAATATGATCAAATATAGATTTTCCATAGGATAGTCTCGATTAGAAACTGAGTGAGGTGTCTCAGAGAGAGCTTGTGTGTTGGGTGAAATAGGTGTGACTTGTTTAGTGTTGAAATTTGAATAGTAGATTCATGTAGCATCTCGTAACACTTTTTAGAATTGAACTCGGGACTCTGGAGCTTCGGTAGTGAAAAAGAGGTGTTTTGGATATTTGTCTGCATCAAGGTGGATCTTTTAACCATCTTTATCTTGCTTTCGTGAAACTTAAGTTTCAGACTTAGGCTGTTGAAAGGAGAATAAGTGATTTGTGTGTAAATATTTTTCTTTGCATCTTCATATTTTGAAAAGCTTATTTGAATGATTGAGCATAGAATGTGGTTTGATCGATAAGGATATCAAGAGAGTAAACATGGTGCAGTATAAGCAACTCTATTAGTAATGTCTCTCTAATTCCAGCCTCGTGTTTTTCTCCACTGAATGTCCATTCGGGGATGAATGGATTGTAAATTGGTATCTGATTGTAGCAACCCATTTCGTCTTCACTCAATTATTCATAATAAATTCATGAAAAAACTTTATCTTCATTCCTCAGTATTAACTTGGGTGCATGAAAAATAGCCAATCTTTTATTTATTATGACACCTCAAATTTTTTGGTGAAGATTTTAGCTTTCGGAAGTTCTGGATAGACTCAAGATTGATGAATTTTAATTATTCGTAAGTGTTAATATTAATACTTTAGTTGTGAAAGTTCTTTAGGTGTGAATTAAGGTCATACAATATCCCTAACACAAAGTTAAGTATAAAACTTTCTTTCCGATACAGTTTTGATATGGATTTTTATTAGGGCCAACTTCATATGATTATATCTCATAGAATATAAGTATTTACGGGTCCTATTACCTATCAAATCAAATATCTCTGAGTCCTCTTTCCAACGCGACCAACCGTTCCTCAATCCGAATTTGGAGTAAAAAGTTATGACTGTTTTATTGAGCACTGTCCGAGCTGAAGTGGGATTTCGCTATAGCGAAAATTCTGGTGGTATTTAAATCATCTTCATCCGTATTTTAAGTCTAAAAACCCCAAATTTCATTCTCCAACCCTAGAGAGGTGATTTCCCAAGGCTTAAGGTGAAATTCCTTCATTGAGGTAAATTTTTTACATTATTTTCTTTGTATTTTAATCCTTTAACATCTTAGAATCCTTAAAAAGACCTTTAATGGTGGAATCCTTTTGGGAAATACTCATGGGTTTTTTTAATATGATGTAGAGATGATTCTAAACAGTAAATTAAAGATTCCTAACATGAATTTCATAAACTAGATTATAAATTTTGATGATTAGGAACCTTGAATTCTGTAAAGATGAGACCTTTAGCATAAAAAACTTCATTAATAGAGATGGGTTAAGCTTGAAAGAGATAATTAATGGCTAACTGACATTGGAGAATGATATAGACTTTGAATTAAGGAAGAATTAGTGGGTTTGAATCCCCAAGATATTTGTTTGAAGAGTAAATATGTAATTACTCTTATAATTACTTGATTTATAGATGATTGAATGTTCTAAGGTATGAAAGAAATGAAAGAGCATCCTTGTTGCAGCTTGCTTCTTCCAAAAGCTTGGCGTTCAGGTAGGCTAGGTTTAAGGAGTAGAAGATCGTGTTATTTTATATTTTCATAATTTAAAATTGATGGGAGAAAGCATGTCTAGGCCTACGGACATAGAGTTGAGGTGGATAAAGACACGAGTACTTAACTTAAATCCCAAGAACTAAATTATTAATTAATTATGTGATATTTATGATATTATGTTTTATGTGCCGGAAAGAAGATTGTTGTAAATGTCATATTTGAATATGATATTTTTTTCAGTTGTTCTAGTGATGAACCAAGTTGAGTTGTAATGGTATTAAGTTGTGTGTATTGTGCAAAAATATGATGAGGAGAATTATGCTAAGATCGAATATTGATGAGCATAGTAATATCTAAGGGATAAATGACTTGAATTAGTGTGATGATTGTATTATGTGGAAAGAGGTAGAGGATAATGATACGCGTGAATGAGCTAGTTATAGGTGCTGATGTTAGAACCCAAGTCGCGGTATTTAAGAAGATAATGATATTTTTAATGATTAATGAGTAATTAAGGCTTCAATAGTGACTTGTATGTGTAAGAATTGAATTGTGAATTATTTTATGATATTCTTATTTTGATATTGATAAAAATAATATATCTATTGGATGCCCATGAGAGCCTAAATTGGTGATAATGATGGTTTATTGAATTGTGCCTATGAGTGGCCTGCTTGATAATGATAACTCCTTAAAGTAACGCTATGAATACTTGTTGATTGGTATTCGGACATGCTTGAAATTGTTGATATTTGAATTGTTGATGTGTGTATAAATGATTATTGAAAATTTACTTGATGGAATTGTCTTATGACTTTAAGCAAACTTGTAAACTTGGAATATTGTGTTGTATGTTGTGTTGGATAGGGTACCACGCCCGTACGGATATGTATATATTGGATCAGATACAACTCCGGTTCAGATATGTATATGTTGGATCGGGTACCACGCCGGTACAGATATGTATATATTGGATAGGGTACCACATCGGTACGGATATGTATATGTTGGATCGGGTACCACGCTGGTACAGATATATATATGTTGGATTGGGTACCATGCCGCTATGGATATGGATATGTTAGATTGGGTACCATGCCGGTACAGATATATATATGTTGGACCTGGTACCATGCCAGTACGGATATGTATATATTGGATCGGGTACCACACTGGTATGGATATATATACTGGATTGAGTACCACGTCAGTACGGATATGTATATATTGGATAGGGTACCAGACCGGTACGGATATGTATATATTAAATCGAGTACCACGCCGGTACGGTACATGAACATAGATTGTTCTCTGCAGGTCATAAATATTTGGGCAAAAATAAGTCTCATAGCAAGTGTGTACATATTTGTGTTTAGTTTGTGGATGTTTACTGTAGGGTTGATACCCTTGATGGTTATGTGGCTTATTTGTGAGAACTGTTTGATCTATTATTGTTGTATTGTTGATTCATTGGGTATTTGATTGTGTGATATGTATTTGAAGAAATGAAACTTTGTACTTACTTATGTGTTGGTTGAATTGCTTCATTTATACATGTTTTAATCATAGCTTACCAGAATGACTAGTTATCATTCTTTAATATTATAAGAGAGTATTTGGATGTTAGCCTGAGAGTTTAGTTTGGTTTGTCTATGATTATGGATTTGTTCCTGTGAATATGAGTATGAAAAAGATAACGTGAATATTGAGGAAAGTGATGTATTAGCAATAGATTGTGGTTGATTATGTGAATTAAAGAGGCTTGAGTATTTTAGTAGTGACTACAATATTGATGGTGTTAGAAGAATAGTTAGATATTGTAACTTATTTAGATAAAGTAATAATATTGTTACAACCTTAGTAGACTTATATTCCATTCAAGATGTCATGATTTATTTTGGTTAATTCTATTTTATGATTATATGAACTAACACGGTCGATCGATAATGCCTACCAGTACGTGTGGTTGTACTGACCCTACTCTTTTACATTTCTTATTGGAGTGTAGACTGGATGCAGGTTAGTTGCAGTTACTAGATGGATGACGATATTCAGCACTAACTTCTGCACTTTCTTCCTGGCGGATGTTAGAGTCTTTATATAATTTATTCTATTATCAATCTATGTTATAGTAGATAGCTCTTGTACATGTCTAGCCAAGTCTTGAGATAGTGAAGGACATTTTTTAGAAGTTTATAAAAAATTTTATTTATTAGTATTTAATTTACTTTATTATATTTAATATAGTATTTCCTTAAAAACAGAAGTCTTCCGCATAATTTTAGTTGGTAATAAGGGTTCTCCTAGCTACTTAGAATAGCGCAGGTGCCCGCACGATTCGTTAATATGGGTCGTGATAGTTGGTATCAGAGCGTTAGGTTCACCGGTTCCACAAGTACAAGAGCAATGTCAAGTAGAGTTTCGTAGATTGGTGTGTAGGGCCATACACCCAATCTTCGGAAGGCTATGAGGCATGTAGAAATCATTGTTCTTTCTTTCTCTCCATCTTGCCGTCCTAATCTTGGACTATTAGATTGAATCCAATTGGTATCTAGACGATTCAAATTGGTATTTTAATAGAGCTCAATTGGAATGTAGTTGATTCCAATTGGTATCTTTGTAATTTTGAATAAAAATCTAGGAGGTTTCAATTGGTATCTGTTAATAAGGTCTAAAAGTTATTGCTAATAGGTAAAGACTTGTGAAAGTTGTGAACATATTGATTGCTTGTGTTTGGTATTTGGCAAAACTTGTGTTGCTAGATTTTTGTCATTATTGTGAGTTATTTTTGTTTGAATTTAAGAGAAGAAAATTGATTAAGTTGTTTTTGTTGATAATTTTGATGGGATTATTTGATTTCTTATTTTTATGAAACTAGAAATTCTATGGTGGTTTGGTACTATTATACTGATGAAATTGATGGTATGAGAATTGAGAAGATGACATGAATAAAAGATTGTGGCGATTTATGTTTTTTGTAATGAGAGGTTCTCATTATTGATGTTGTGGATGGATCCTTGCGTAGTTTGATTATTTGATATTATTTGGGGATCCTTGTGAGATCGGGTCATTGAGACTGTATTTAAAATTTTTATGCAGTTCCATTATTGAAATTATAATGGGTTCCTTGTGAGGACTAAGTGGCATTATCTTTGAATTCCTTATGTGAATGAATTCTTAATGCTTGGCAAAATAATGAGTTTTAAATAAAAGTGACAAAAACAAGTAGAAGCTGTAGATACCTACAGAATTTAATCGTTGACTTGTTTGGAATGTGATATTGGTGATGACACTGTTAATGACCTGTAATCGATTTATTTTGTTTGGCCTTGCTTATGTGCTAGTGGTGTGGGGACCACTCTTAAGGTGATTAAGAGTTAAGTGAAGCCCATAATAAAAATATTTTTAGGAAGGCATGATTGATCTTTACTTGGGTGATACTTGGTGTATATTGCTTTTTAAGTGATTAATACTTGTTAGGAAGGCATGATTAGATGAATATTAACGATGTTATGGAGGAGAATGTGTTGTGGGATATTCTGTGGATTTTTATGGCTAATAGTTGTAAGCCTGTGTAGTGAGTGAGTGGTTAAGTTGTCATCTATGTATAGTAGTAAATACTAAGCTTGAATCGTGGGTAATCTTGAGATGAAAATAGTAGTGTTTATGAAATGTTGAAGCTGGCTTTATAGAATGAATCTAATAGTCTTGATTGATTTCATGTGGATATCTAAGTTATGTGAATTGTAAGTGGTGTGGTGGCTTAAATATGATCATATGTAGATTCTCCATAGGATAGTCTTGGCTAGAAACTGAGTCAGGGGTTTCAGAGAGAGCTTGTATGTTAGGTGAATTAGATATGACTTGTTTAGTGTTAAAATTTGAATATTAGATTCATGTAGCATCTCGTAACACTTTTCAGAATTGAACTCGGGACTCTGGAGCTTCGGTAGTGAAAAAGAGGTGTTTTTTTATGTTAGTCATCATCAAGGTGAATCTTTTAACCATCTTTATCTTGCTTTCGTGAAACTCATGTTTCAGACTTAAGCTGTTGAAAGAGGAATAAGTGATTCGTGTGTAAATATTTTTCTCCGCATCTTCATATTTTTAAAAGTTTATTTGAATGGTTGAATATAGAATGTGGGTTGATCGATAAGGATATCAAGAGAGTGAACATGGTGCAGTATAAGCAACTCTGTTATTAATGTCTCTAATTCCAGCCTCGTGCTTTTCTCTACTGAATGCCCATTCCAGGACGAATGGATTGTAAATTGGTATCTGATTGTAATGACCCATTTCGTCGTCACTAAATTATTCATAATAAATTCATAAAAAAATTTAATTTTTATTCCTCAGTATTAACTTGGGTCCAAAATAGCCAATCTTTTATTCATTATGACACGTCAAATTTTTTGGTGAAGATTTTAGCCTTCGAATCTGTCTAGATAGACTCAAGCTTGATGAATTCTAATTATTCGTGAGTGTTAATATCAATATTTTAGTTGTGAAATTTCTTTAGGTATGAATTAAAGTTGTGCAATATCCCTAACACAAAGTTAAGTATAAAACTTTCTTTCTGATAAAGTTTCGATATGGATTTTTATTAGGTCCAACTTCATATAATTATATCTCATAGAATATAAGTATTTAGGGGTCCCATTACCTATCAAATCAAATATCTCTTAGTTATCTTTCCAATGCAACAAACCGTTCCTCAATTTGAATTCAAAGTAAAAAGTTATGACTGTTTTACTGAGCACTGTCCGGGTTGAAGCGGGATTTCGCTATAGCAAAAATTCTAGTGGTATTTAAATTATCTTCAGCCTTATTTGTCTAAAAACCCCAAATTTCATTCTCCAACCCTAGAGAGGTGATTTTCCAAGGCTTAAGGTGAAATTCCTTCGTTAAGGTAAGTTTTAACATTGTTTTCTTCGTCTTTTAATCATTTAACATCGTAGAATCCTTAGAAAGACCTTTAATGGTGGAATCCTTTTGGGAAATACTCATGGGTATTTTTAATATGGCGTAGAGCTGATTCTAAACTATAAATTAAAGATTCCTAATATGAATTTCATAAACTAAATTATGAATTTTGATGCTTAGAAACCTTGAATTCGGTAAAGATGAGACCTTTAGCATAAAAAAACTCCATTAATGGAGATGGTTTAAGCTTGAAAGATCTAATTAATGGCTAACTGACATTAGGGAATGACATAGATCTTAAATTAAGGGTAGAATTAGTGGGTTTGAATCCCCAAGATATTTGTTTGAAGAGTAAATATGTAATTACTCTTATAATTGCTTGATTTATAGATGATTGATTGTTCCAAGGCACCAAAGAAACGAAAGAGCATCCTTGTTGCAGCTTGCTTCTTCCAAAATCTTGGCGTCCAGGTAGGCTAGGTTTAATGAGTAGAAGATTGTGTTATTTTATATTTTCATAATTTAGAATTGATGGGAGAAAGCATGTCTACGCCTGAGGGCATGGAGTTGAGGTGGATAAAGACACGAGTACTTAACTTTAACCCTCAAAACTATATTATTGATTGATTATGTGATATTTATGATATTATGTGTTATGTGACGGAAAGGAGATTGTTGTAAATATAATATATAAACATGATGTTTTTTTAGTTATTTTAGTGATAAATGTAGTTGAATTGTAATGGTATTAAGTTGTATGTATTGTGCAATAATATGATGAGGAGAATTATGCTAAGATCAAATATTGATGAGCATAGTAATATCTAAGGGATAGATGACTTGAATTAGTGTGATGATTGTATTATGTGGAAAGAGGTAGAAGATAATGATACAGACGAATAAGCTAGTTATAAGTGGTGATGTTAGAACCCAAGTTAAGGTATTTAAGAAGATAATGATATTTTTAATAATTAATGAGTAATTAAGGCTCCAATAGTGACTTGTATGCGTAAGAATTGAATTGTGAACCATTTTATTGTATTCTTGTTTTGATATTTATAAAAATACTATATCTATTGGATGACCATGAGAGACTAAATTGGTGATAATGATTGTGTATTGAATTGTGTCTATTAGTGGTTCATTTGATAATGATAACTCCTTAAAGTAATGCTATGAATATTTGTCGATTAGTATTCGGACATACTTGAAATTGTTGATGCGTGTATAAATGATTATTGAAAATTTACTTGATGGAATTGTCTTATAACTTTAAGTGAACCTGTAAGCTTGGTATATTGTGTTGTATGCTGTGACATTGTCTAAATTTGATATTGATAATACTAATTTATGTTGGATCAGGTACCATGCCGGTACGGATATGTATATATTGGATCAGAAACCACTCCGGCATGGATATGTACATGTTGTATCGGGTACCACGCCGCTACGGATATGTATATATTAGATCAGATACCACGCCAGTACAGATATGTATATGTTGGATCGAGTACCACACCGGTATGAACATGTATATGTTGGATCGAGTACCACACCGGTACGGATATATATATGTTGGATCAGGTACCACATCGGTACAGATATATAGATTTTGGATCAGGTACCACGCCGGTATAGATATGTATATGTTGGATCGGGTACCATCCCGGTACGGATATCTCTATTGGATCGGGTACCACGCTAGTACAGATATGTATATGTCGGATCGGGTACCACGCTGGTACGGATATGTATTTATTGGATCGGGTACCACGCCGGTATGGTACATGAACATAGATTGTTCCCTGCAGGTCATGACTATTTGGGCAAAAATAAGTCTCATAGCATGTGTATACATATTGTGTGATGAGTCTGTGGATGTTTTACAGTATGGTTGATACTCCTGATGGTTATATGGCTTATTTGTGAGCACTGTTTGATCTGTTATTGTTTTATTATTGATTCATTAGGTATTTGATTATGTGATATGTATTTGAAGACGTGAAACTTTGTACTTACTTATGTGTTGGTTGACTTGCTTAATTTATACGTGTTTTAGTCGTAACTTACTAGAATGGCTAGTTATCATTCTTTAATATTATAAGAGAGCATTTGGTTGTTAGCCCGAGAGTTTGTGTGGGTTGTCTATGATTACGGAATTGTTCCTGAGAATATGGGTATGAAAAAGATAAGGTGAATAAAGAGAAATAGTGATGTATTAGAATTGGATTGTGGTTGATCGTTTGAATTAATGAGGCTAGAGTATGTTAGTAGTAAATATAATATTGATGGTGTTGGAAGAGTAGTTGGATATTGTAACTTATTTAGGTAAAGTAATAATATTATTAACACCTTAGTTGAATTATATTCCATTCAACATGTCATGATTTATTTTGGTTAATTCTATTTTATGATTATATGAACTAACACGGTCGGTCGATGATGCCTACCAGTACGTGTGGCTGTACTGACCTTACTCTTTTACATTCCTTCTTCGAGTTTAGACTGGATGCAGGTTAGTTGCAGTTACTAGATGGATGACGATATTCAACACTAACTTCTGCACTTTCTTCCTGACAGATGTTAGAGTCTGTGGATAATTTATTTTATTATCAGTCTATGTTGTAGTAGATAGCTCTTGTACATGTTTGGCCAAGTCTTGACATAGTGAAGGACATTTGTAAGAAGTTTTTAAAAAAGTTTATTTACTAGTTTTTAATTTACTTTATTATATTTTATGCATATTTCCTTAAAAATAGAAGTGTTCCACATATTTTTAGTTGGTAATAAGGGTTTTCCTAGCTACTTAGAATAGCATAGGTGCCCGCACCATCCATTAATTTGGGTTGTGACAGTTTGTCTAGAGCAAGTGTCCCTCTTTATAATGACAAACATATACATCCTACGTGCTCTTTGACATTTATTTGAAAAGTCATTTGATTGTTGACCGGCTTTAGGTAACTTGATAAAACGTAAGATAGTATTTTATCTTCAAATTTAATGAATCATTTTTTGAAAAAATTAAAAAATATATATAGTTTTTGAGGTCTTCATGAACTACGAGGGGTCTGATTCTCACTCTTTAGTGAGATACGTAGGAAATTCTTCTTGAAATATGACCCTGTTTTTAAAAAATTATTCAAGATTTAATTGGAAAATATTTTTAAAATATGATTACTTTCATAATTAATTTTCTTATCCTCAAGTTCAATTTATATATATATATATATATATATATATATATATCTTAATGGCCCTGAATTTTTAGGGATCATGAGGCTATGTTCTTACAAAATAAAAATATATAAATCTTAACAGCCCTGAACCTTTAGGGGTCGTGAGACTGAATTTTGTACGACATATATTTCTGAACTACGCATACCTGATTCTCATCTTAATGAGATACGTAGGTTGTCCTCCGTGGATTCAGTGATTTTAAAAAAAGAGTTGTCTTTCCTTCTAAAAAAAAATTAAAATAAAAAGTTTTGATCCTTACATATATTAAAAAAAAACTAATGTGTTTTAAAATATATATATATATTATTTTTTGATAAATTCAAAAAAAAATTGTTTCTCATTATTCAAATAAATAAAAATATGTTTCTTCATATCTCCAGTTTCAAGAATTATGCATACCTGATTCTCACATTGATGAGATACGTAGGCTACCCTTATCGGGTTCGGTGATATTCTTAAGAAAAGTTTTGAAAATATTAAATCCTGACCCATTCATTATTACCAAAGTAAAAATATTATTTAGGTGGTTGGTTTGCGGCTAAATTGCCATCTCACCCATACAACACTAGGTCCAAAGAACAGGCAAGATGACTCACAAAAAATGATATGGTCTAAGATGAGTTGTTATAGACTGTTAGAAATGAGGAATAAGAAAAAATGGCCTGAAAAGTGAGAAATTCGGAGCAATATATGAGAAACATGCAAATACTGAGAGAGAAAAAGTGAGTTCCTTATAAGGATTTGTACATGTTTCATAATGTTCGCTTGCCTCTAGAGTCCAAAACATCAAAGTTGGACATGTACGAGGGTCATGGTGATCCTTTGGCTCATCTAAAAAGATTTTGCAATTAATTAAGAGGAGTAGGGGGAAGAGAAACTGTTGACGGTTTACTTTGGAGTGAATTTAACGGTGATAAATTCAGAATGACTAGGGAAAAAAAGATGATGTAGCAATGATTGTGGAGATTCCATTAAGGCTGACGTGCAAACTAGTGGCTAAAATATTAAGTTCAGCAATTTGATAATCACTCCGCTCCCCATGAGGAAGGAGTTTTGGTAGTCTATTTTGTTTTTCTTTCCGCTACCCAAATTATATTAGGATTGTAATTTGGGATCTATCTTGTCTTATTTTATTATCATTTCTATTCAAACCCTTTTATCTTTCTGTCAACAAATGTGTATCCCTTTTATTGTTATTTTTAATTTTAATTTTTAATATATATTGTTTAATTGTCTTTCTTTTCTTTAGAGAGCTCTTCTATGATGATTCTAGTGATGTGATATGCATGTTAAATTCACAGACTGATCTTTAAATCCAATCTAATTCTGAAACATTTGACCAAGAAAATAGAGTTGAAAGAAAAAAAGCATATAAGAAAATAAGTAAAGTGTTCAGGTATTTGGAGACATAGTTACATCATCACTTGAATGTATTAAGAAAATCACTTTGTGAATAAAAAATGACCTGGTCATCAACGAGACGGTCCATCTAAGTCACTTTAAATAAGAGCGATTAGAGGATATATAGTCTCCTCTATCAAGAGAAACAAAAAGAAAGATATCTTCAAAAATGCATGAGTCCTCTAATGGGAGAAATGTAGAAGATAATTTGACCTTTATGTTTGACATGTGCACAAGAAGTAGTGACAAAAGTGCTTAGCCACGGTCAATGTTTAAAAGATGTGTATGAACTACATGTTTCACTCCCAGATCGCATGTTTATGTACTTGCATTTTTAAGAATTGATATGACGAAGGCATTTCATTCTGCTATCCAAATATTATATCATCCTTTGTTACCCCATTTGAGCCTTAATTTTTTTTTCTTTCACAAACCTCTTTTGGAATCAAAATAAAGTCTAAAAAAAGTCAAAAAAAAAGTTTCAAGAAAGAGAAATATAGTCAGGAAAAAAATAGAATCAGCAAAAAAGTCAAGAAAAAGAAAAAAAAAGAGTCCAACAAAGAGAAAGAAGAAAAAATCAAGCAAAAGAACAAGATGTCTGAACTATGTTTGACCTGATTCTTGCTATGACAAGATACGTAGGCAGCCCTATTCTGGGGTTGGGTCCAACCAAGTGAAAATTTAAGTTACCAAGTATGAAATAAAACTGGAGCAAAAATTATTTTTCTAAAAAGTTGATTTCAAAAGTTGTATTCTTCACCCAATGTCATGTATATTTTTGAGCCTCATGCCGTCCTTTTCTTCTAACCCTTTCCAAAAGTCAAGTTACAAACAAAGAAAGACCTTCATATCGATCTTTGAGAATGTAAAGGCTAAACATATTTGAGTGTATGATGTTTCATACTTTGGGCATCATTTTCCTTCCAAAACAAAGGAAAAAAAGAGAGAAAGAAAGAATGAATGAAAATGAGAGAGTCTTATTGGTGAAAACCTTTTGGATACCATAAGGCAATGGTGAGCTAAGAAGGAAATGAAAATGAGATAGGTTCGTTGGCAAAAACACATTGAGGTGCAACTAGCCTAAGAAGGATTGTAATCTAAAGAGAACAAGTTCAAGAATGACTCCATTTCAAATTCAATGAGTGCGCAAAAGTTGTTAGTGATTTGTTTGGATAGATTAAGTTGTTTAATTCAAAAAGCATGTGATAATCACTGAAATCACCTGCCACACCCAGATAAGTTTTCATTTTTAACGTGTTTGAAAAGAGATGTCTATTGTCTTTTTCTTTTCTTTTTATTATTATTTTTCTTTTTAATTTTGTGTCTTTGTCATCAGTGAAAAAATAATATTGTCATCTTTCATGTATTTTGAGTCAAATTTATGTCAAGACAAGTGAGAAAGAACTTCAAAACTTGCTACCAACTCCTTCAATTACACAAAGCATGACAAAGAGCTGATGCACCAAGTTAACATATTTCAAAATAAAGTAAGGTACTCAAGAATGCTTGTCATCCAATAGTTTATTGGACTCATAGGAGTATAAAAAGTGTATTTGAAGTTAAACTCAGAGGCATCATGCAAGTATGATTTGAGTCAAGAGTTTCAGTAGTCAGAATTTGGGGTTAAAAGTATGACAAGTCAATAATACCTATCAATGATTTGCAATGGAGATAAGCATCACGAGTGCAAGAACGGTCGCCTGAATAGCCAAATTCCACAAATCAACCACCGTGTTTTAAAATTAAAAAGTTTTCTTTATATGAAAAAAAATACATGTTACCTTCAAATCAAGGGTTTCAAAGCCTAAATATCAAAAGATGCAATTCCTTACTTTTGCAAATGCAGGAGGCAATATTTCTACACATGTTTAGTAACCACAATCATGGTGAAAACTCATCATCATTTACCCCTAGGAGACGCACTTCCTTGTATGGGTATTCCAGTTTTCATTTGATAGGTGACACACTTCCTAACTTGAACCTTCACTCCTAGAAGACGTACTTTCTAGTTGAGTCATTTCATTTAACCCCTAGGAGACGCACTTCCTTGTTTGTGAAATTTAAGTTTCATGTTTTAGGAGATACACTTTCTAATTTTGGTCATCAATTTACTCTGAAGAGACGCATTTCTTTAGCAGGGCCTTGATTTACCCTCTTTACAGTACTTTTCAAAAGTTGTGATCTTATGACACAAAATTTTTTAGTGCAAACTGGGGCAAAAATTTTATTCGTGTTTATTGAAATTTATTTTTTCCTCAGGACCCTCCTAAAGAATGGGAATTTATTTTTTGCTCAGGACCCTCCTGAAGAATGGGACAGGACCCTCCTGAAGAATGTGAATTTAGTTTATGGTCAGGACCCTTCTGAAGAATGGGACAGGATCCTTCTGAAGAATGGAAATTTATTTTCTGCTCAGGACCCTCCTAAAGAATGGAAATTTATTTTTTGCTCAGGACCCTTCTGAATAATGGGACATTACCCTCCAGAAGAATTGAAATTTATTTTATTCTCATGACCCTCCTGAAGAATGGGACAGGACCCTCCTGAAGAATGGAAATTTATATTTTGCTCAGGACCCTCCTGAAGAATGGGACAGGACCCTCCTGAAGAATGGGAATTTTTTTGCTCAGGACCCTCTTGAAGAATGGGAATTTATTTTTTGCTCAGGACCCTACTGAAGAATGGGATAGGACCCTCCTGAAGAATGGGAATTTATTTTACGCTCAGGACCCTCCTGAAGAATGAGAATTTTTTTTATGCTCATGACCCTACTAAAGAATGGAAATTTATTTTTTGCTCAGGACCCTCCTGAAGAATGGGACAAGACCCTCCTGAAGAATGGGATAGGACCCTCCTAAAGAATGGAAATTTATTTTATGCTCAGGATCCTCCTGAAGAATTCGATAGTGTAACACCCTGACCCTTTTCTAGGTAAAATTTGTCCCAAGGATGTTAAGAGATAGCTTTCAAGATGAATCTTATTTAATTTCTATGGAATTCGTTAGATTTAAACTTTTCATGGCATAGGAAATTGAATAAGCTTTCCAACGATAAAGATTTGCCTAAATCCGATAACTGGGTAAGAAGTTATGTCTATTTTAAGTTCCAGTCGCAAAACATCGTTATTTGGGCCTTTAGCACGTCGTAGAGCAGTGTTATCATGTTATTTAAGGCTTCAATTGCAAGAGATTTACATATATTCATGTTTGAAATTATAAGATTCAAATTATGAGTTATTTTCCACTATCTTGATTGAGATTGTTGAAAGCTTTTAAGATGATTGTTGAGCATTAAATTTAATTATGATTATTGATGTATTAAAGCTTTATATTTTGAGTCCTAAGTACCATTGATGATTTTATAAGGAGATTATGATCTCAAGTTTTATTGACAAGTTTGATAAGTGCTTTCAAAAGCAAAGATTGATCTTTTGATCCAAGATAAGATAGGAATCTACATGATATATACAATTTATGATTTAAAGCAAAGCAAAACATAATTAGTTTTAATTATAAACCCTTATGCTATTTTAAGATGGATTTTCTAAAAGTTTTGAGAGTAAGTATGGGAGTAGTATTTAGCACCGAGTTGGATATGATTCTAAAGTCTCATGCCCCAGAACTACGTGCCACCATAGGACCAAGATTATTCCAACTTCTATGTGGATGACTAAGATTATGATCACTTAAGTTAAGGTTCTATTCCGATGGCAAGGGTAGAACAACTCTCCCCAATATGGGCAATATGTTGGACTCCATGTCAGGTCACATGGTTTATGTTGGTTAGAAGAAACTCCCAAGCACAAAGTCTCTAAGTCCCAAAGCTTCTAAGTTTCAAAATAAAAGAATGATAGAAAAGCTTTTATAAAACTAAGTGTTATGAATCACTAGATTTACAAGTATGATTGGTTATACATGATTTTATATTTCAATATTTTGGATAATCAAGCTTATGTGAGTCATACACATCCGTATGCATTTACTTTCTAATTATGATGATGTTTACTTATGCATTACACCCCCATACACTCAGTACATCCTCAAAGTGATGATCCATATATATGTCTATGTGCTACATTGTCTTACAATGTAGGTTCAGGTGCTCCATATCAACAGCGTGATTAGTTTTGAGCATCTTTATCTATGCTCCCACAGTTGGTGAGTCCTCGTGATTTGAGGGCCTACTTCTTCAGATTTATAGCTTTTATAGTAATTGAGTTATCGTTTTTAGATTAGCCCGAGTTAGTTGGGGGTCTTTCCCAATGGCTCTCTAGTTCTTTAGTAGTTAAGGCTTGTCAGACTACGAGTTTAACTACAAACTTTCAGTATTTGTTACTCAGGCAGTATCTATAGTTTATTCAGCTTAGTTTTTGGTATAATACAGTATTATTTCTTGATTATATTATCTTAAAGTAAGGTTCAGATCTAGTAGCACGCTCAAAGGGTTAGCTTGGGGCTACTAGTAGCCGTGAGCACTGTGTGACGTCTCGGGATTAGATTTTGGGGCATTATAGATAGGACTCTCCTAAAGAATGAGAATTTATTTTTTGCTCAGGACCCTCCTGAAGAATGGGACAGGAACCTCCTAAAGAATGGAAATTTATTTTTTACTCAGGACCCTCCTGAAGAATGGGACAGGACCCTCCTAAAGAATGGAAATTTAATTTTTGCTCAGGACCCTCCTGAAGAATGGGATGTTATTTTTCTGTTTCACCTTTTATTTTGAGTTCAGGCACACATTTGAAAAATCAGAAATAGCAAGTCAGGAGCCCGCTTAAAGAATAGGATAAAGGAAAAGCAAGTCAGGAGCCCGTCTGAAGAACAGGGAGCCCGCCTGAAGAACAGGGTGAAGAAATAACAAGCCAGGAGGCCTCCTGAAGAACAGGGTGAAGAAAAAGCAAGTCCAAGAGCCCGCGTGAAGAACAGGGTGAAGAAGTTGTAAGTCCAAGAGCCTGCCTAAAGAACAGGGTGAAGAAGTTGTAAGTCCAGGAGCCCGCCTGAAGAACAGGGTGAAGAATTTGTAAGTCCAGGAGCCCGCCTGAAGAATAGGGTGAAGAAATAACAAGCCAGGAGCCCACCTGAAGAATAGGGTAAAGAAGTTGTAAGTCCAGGAGCCCGCCTGAAGAATAGGGTGAAGAAGTTGTAAGTCCAGGAGCCTGCCTAAAGAATAGGGTGAACATTATCAGTTGTAAATTAGGAGTCTGCCTGAAGAATAGGCTGAACATTATCAGTTGAAAGTTCAAGAGCCCGACTGAAGAATAGGGTGAAGATTTTCAAGTCCAAGTCAAGATTAAAGAAGGTTGCATAAATAGGATTGTTTACTTGTATCTTCGTTTTCTATTTTTATGATTCATTTAAATGTAAAAGCAGAATATCGTGAACCGGAACCTCACTCGACTTCTAACTCATTGTCTCACCATTTTATGTTATTGAATTACACGTAACCAGATTCCCTTATAACCCGAGATATGTAAGCGGTCCAAAATCAGGACTCGGTCACATCTTTTCTTTTATTTTATCCTTACTTTTTAAAAAATCGGAGGATCAAAAATCATCTCTTTGTCTACTTCTTTAGATGAATACTCTTCGAGATTTCACACAAAGAGGGACAAAATGTAGATACATGATTTTTGACCCTCTCCGAGTTTTAAAATATTTTTTCGACATTAAATATTTATATTTTTGTCCAATATCTATTTTAGCTCTTATTTTATTTTTAATAAGTTTTAGTTAAAAATAAATAAATAGTTAAAGTTACATTTTTGAGATATTTTTATTTTTGTGTTTAAAGTAATACAAAAAATTCAAAAATATATTCCTCTTTTAATTTTAATAATAATAATAAATAAGCTAGTAGTTTTAGTATTATCTTAATTTTAGGATATTTATAATTTTTTATTATATTTTCTTAAATATAAGAAAACTAATTAATTATTATTCTTTTGTTATTATTATTGTTATTATTATTATTTATTATTTATTTATTTAAAAAAATGAATAATTATCCTAACTCAAGTACCCCACCCTATCTGTATCCCAACTTCCCTCAACCTCTCCCTCCATTAGTATATAGTTCCCTCAATCCTTTAGAATACATACATTAAACAGAGACAAACACTGAGGTTGAGGAGACACTGAAGAGAACAGAGAAAAAATATCAGACAAAAAGTATGTACTTTCATTAACAGACTACATCAGACACTTTGGGAGCAACCCAAATAGAAAGTGAGAGAAAACCAGAGAAAGAAAAAAAAGATCAAGAAGAGAGAACAAAAAAAGTTACGATTTGAGTTTCAGATTTTCGTTCGAGTTTCTCGTGACAACCTCTTGCTTTTTTATTCGATTAAGTTGGTATATAGATTCTATTTTGATCCTATTTCTGTTAAGGTTGTAAATCTCCTGTGAAAAGCATAAATGGAATGTTCAATTGGTCTCAAGCACTGTTCAGTATATAATTAATTGAGTATGTAAATTTTATATTGTTGCATGTTACATAATCAAGTTACGGAATGCTTAATGTATTTGTATGTTGATATGTTGGATGGTAAATGTTCTGTGTGAATATTATCAAATTAAGAAAAGAATTAAAAAAGTAGGAAAATAAAAATAAGCACACATGCACAGTGAGAACATATGGTAACATAATACAGAAGGAAAACTTCCAAATAGCAACACACACATTCACAGAGGTCAATTTACCAATAAACACTTTCATTTTTTTACGCTGCACACACAACCTCTATTTTATTTTAGGATGAATATCTACATACACATGAAACACAGAATATGAAGAATAGTGAAAACACGTAGAGAATTGGAGTTGAAAATTGATTAAAAATAGAGAAAACGAGAGATATCGAGAGAAAAAGGGTGAATGGAAAATTGAAATTGAAAAAAAGATGATTTTGATTCAGGTTTTTCCAGCGAATTCATCACCAGAAACACTATCTTTACTGCCGGAAACCGTCGAAACCCCCAAACCCAGCAATCAATCAACCCAAACCGGCCAAATCCGAAGGAAAACCTCCAAAACTAGATCTATCGGCGCTCCCAGCCGGACATCACTCCAAATCTCGTCGGTAAATCCTTGTTTTTCACTGCCAATGACCTCTCCCTCCCCTTTTCCGTTACCCCACTCCCGCTGGCAGCCACCGCACCGCCACTCCCCATTTTCTCTCTTTCTTCAATTGGAAAAACCATCGCCAGCCGCACTGAATCAGCCGTCAAACATTCCCTCACTGGAACCGTTCCACCGTCGGCAAACGGCGTCACCAGATCTGTCCATCCCAAAACTAACTGGGGATGCTGCTAATATATGGGTTCATATATATGTCTGTATTGTTTCGATTAACTCTTTGATTTTGTGATCTTAGTTTAAGTTAGATCTCAGTATATGAGATCCGAATTTGTTTATAATATATATATATATATATATATATAATAAAAATAGATTTCGAAAATTATATAAAATTTGTACTATATGATTAATTTTGTATATATGTATTATATTATTATTTTATTTTTTATTTTATTTTACCTTATTTTATTTTTATTTCATTTTCTATTATTGATAAGGTTTAATAATTGGTTGTTAAATTAATTAACCATCTTAATGAAATATTTTTCAAGGATATTATTAAGATTAAGTAGCATTTTGAAAAAAAAAAATTGTTACGAGTTTTTACAACTAAGATAAATCAATATTTTGGCATTAAGCAAATTTTAGGTACGTTTTAAAATATTCGTCTCAATTAAGAATGCGGCATACGTATCTTTTCGAGATATTTTAAATTCTAGGATGAAGTAATGCACCTTGACAAATAGCTTTTAAAATTAATTTTTACCAATTTATTTAACATAAGAGGTTTAGACAGATATTTTCGGTATAACTAAAAATGAACGAATTTAGGCCATAACATAATGTATTTAAATAGTTTTAGTTAAGTTTAAGTCAATAAAGCGACCGTGCTAGAACCACGGGACTCGAGGGGTGCCTCACACCTTCCCCTCGGTCAACAGAATTCCTTACTCAGTCTTTTATTTTCGTAGAGCATAATAAGAGTCATTTCCTTTTGACTAGGAATTCAAAAAGATAACTTGAAACACCATAACTCAATTCCAAGTGGCGACTCTATAATTAAAGTAATATATATTCAATACCGTCACTTTAATTGAAAAAACCTTTTGACTCTGAACTCCCTCGGGCGAAAAAGAGGTGTGACAGTATGAAAAAGGACGTGGATAATTTTGTGGCCAAGTGCTTGGTGTGTCAACAAGTTAAAGTTGAGCACATGAGACTTGGTAGGTTGTATCAATAGATTGTTTTGCCTGAATGGAAATGGGAAGTAATAAATATGGATTTAATTACTGCCCTTCCTTGGTTTGGGAATCAATATGATTCAATTTGGGTCATCGTGGATAGAATGAAAAAGTCTGCTCACTTTTTGCCAGTGAGGACTACCTTTTCAGTAGAGGATTATACTAAGTTATATCATCAGGAGATTGTGAAGCTACATGGGGTAACTGTTTTGATTATCTCTGATCGTGGTACATAGTTTTTATATTATTTCTGCCAGTCTTTTCAGAAGGGATTGGGTACTAACGTGAGTTTGAGTACTGCTTTTCAAACTCGAAAAAATAGGCAAGCTGAAAAGACTATTTAGACATTGAAAGATATGCTTCGGGCATGTGTGGTTAATTATGGTGGCAGTTGGGTTAAGCATCTACCTTTGGTAGAGTTTTCTTACAACAATAGCTATCATCTTAGTATTTGTATAGCCCCTTTTTAGGTATTGTATGGTAGGAGGTATAGATCTCCGATTAGTTCATTCAAGCTTGGTGAGGCGGATATGTTCAGTCCAGATCTAGTCTATTAAGCTATGGAAAAGGTAAAGATGATTCGAGATAGGCTTCCCAAAGTCGCCAAAAGTACTATTCTAATGTAAAACGTAGAGACTTAGAGTTTGAGGTTGGGGATAAAATGTTCCTCAAGGTATCTCCCATGAAAAAAGTAATGCAGTTTGGTAAAAAGGAAAAGCTCAGTCCCTGGTATATTGGTCATTATATGGTTTTGCGGAGGTTTGGATGTTGCTTATAAATTGGATTGTCTCCTAGTTTTAACTCCATTCCTCCGGTATTTCATATCTCCATGTTGAGAAAGTGTCTTGGTGATCCTTATTCGATTGTTCCTTTAAAGAAGTTGGGTATCTTGGACTCTCTATCTTATGAAGAAGTCCCGGTTGAGATCTTAAATAGGCAAGTTTGGCGGCTGCGAACCAAGGATGTAGATTTGGTTAAGGTTCTATGGCGGAACCATAAGGTTGAAGAAGTTACATGGGAAGCAAAGGAGGATATGAATTCTAAGTATCCACATCTATTTCTGCTCCTGGGATTCGTATGGAAGGTATGTGTCCTCAACACATCTTTTTTTTCTAAGTTTGTTAAAGGAAAGATTAATATCTTTGCCTCTTTGTTTTCAAACTTTGTTAAAGATTAGAAATATATTTGATAATGCAAATGACTCATGCGTGTGATTACCCCTACCTTATCTGTCATTCGGGGACAAATATTCCTAGTGGGGGAGACTGAAACACCCTGGTTTCTAGACATTAAAAAATTTCCTTGATTTCTGGTTTCTGGTAAAGATACGACTTAGAGGAACAATTCATACACTTGGGCATGGATGGTATGGTCCAATCGTATGCTGAACAGTATTGGTTGGTGGGATAGGTGTAGTTACTGAAATAGGTACGATTTAGGCGGTACTAGTCATATAGTTGGGTACGGGTTGTTTGGTTACTTCACTTAACCTTAGACTTGGTAACTTAAGTTGGATCTGAGTACGAGTGGCTCACCATGAGCCGTAATCCAGGGTATAAGTCGGACCTAGGACTCATATGGTTGTCAGTGTTGAAACCTCTGGATTCTATTATCCCAGGGGCACGATATATGGGTACTATTCATACACTTGAATACAACTTGGGTTTAGGTGTATCGTACCTTGGACAGTATGGGGCCCAAGGGGGAAATCCTAGGGTACGAGAGGTGGGTACCACTCATACAGGATGGGTAAGACTTGTAAAGGTCAGTCGTACCCTATGATGGGAATTTAATGCAGTTTAAGTGAGGGCAATCTAGAAATTTCTCCACTTATCCTAATAAGGTCCCACGACTTATATTGCACTTGGAAGGTTATTTGCCCTATTATGCTATTCTTAAACAATTGGAAAGCACTCTTAAATCCTCTCTAGAGTTCTTGGGCAAAGGAAGCTGGGGTTTTATCTTAAGGAGTAAATTGGGGCTTGTCTTGGTGATTTCTATCCATCGCCATCTTGGTTTAAGGCATGTTCTCTTCCCTCATTGTTACTTCCAACTAAAGTCATGGTTTTACATAATGTTTTCATGATTTGAATGTTGTATGATTTTGGGTTTCAAATATGATTTGGGGGTTTTAGTTATGAATGCTTGGTTATGGTTTTCCTATGTTTTTAATTATGCTTTTATATGTATTAATGGTGTTTTTGGATAATTTGTTGCATGTGAATGGTTCTTTGGGAAAGGACTTTGGTTTTGGAAATACTATGCCCCCAAATTGTTTGATAAAATGCCTATAATAATGCTTTCACTATAATATTGGTTTTGAAATGGAACTTATGCATGGTTTAAACCTGGTAATAGAACCATAAATGATATGAATGGTTTAAATGGTTTTGAATAGATTGAAAAGGCCTTAGTGGCCATGGTTTTGTTTTAATTGGAAGTCATATGGGGTACATTGAAATCCCCTAAGATTGGCTAAGGACAATACTTGCAACTTATAGTCGGTATAACAAAACACTATCAATAGACTTGGTTAACAATAATGGAATAATGGTTTGGTTAGAAAATAGTTTTAATTAGGCTTAAAGGAAGGGGTGTGTAGTAAAGCTATGGAAGGTGGAGGTTCCGGGTGTATTGAAACTGGAAAGTCATATTTGCTGATGTGAGGTTTGGTCCTAGTGACCATGTGCATGATGTCACACCTTATATTTTGGTGGATATACTAGTCATCCCAGATTTTCTTCCCTAGTTATACGGCTTCACGCACTGGGGCCCATTCATCAGGGGGAGCTGAACCCACATAGCCCGTGGATGGTTTAGGACGGCAGAGCTACACAACCAAGTAAAGGTTTTAATGGCATACTAAACTCAGTCCCCTTTCTCGGCATGGTTATATATATATTTATGGTTGTGTGCATATAGATGGTTTTTACTTGGTTTTATAAATAGTATTATTTTATCCTTATCTTGAGTTCATGCTAGAGTTCACCCATTAACTCATCTTCGAGTACTGTATCCCTACGCGATGCAGGAACCAGGACATTTTACTCCTTCTACTTAGTATTCAGATATTCGGGAACAGATGTTGGATTGAAGTGGTAAGCTTCTATATTTCTAGAAGGATCCATTTCATGGATGTATTTCATACTTTGACTTATTTATGGATATTGGTTTTGGCTATGGTTGGGGGTACGTCCCAACCGGATTTTGCTATTCTTTTGTTTAGAGGCTTTGTGGAACTACTATGGGTTAGAATGAGCGGGATCGATATTAATATCAGCCTTAGCATTGGTATTGGTATTGGGGCTGATATGGATTGGCGATATTGTTGGTTGTTCCATCCTCTTTTATTTTGGGATTATATATTTAATTATTAATGGAACTTATTTGGCTATGGTTGGATCTATGGTTTGGCTTGGCTTTGTATGGTTGTATAGTTAGTAGGGGACGGTCGGACTCGATTGAGCCAGTCTCAATAATAGACCTATCCCAGAGTCTGTAATCAAGATAGTTACACTATCTTGTTATATGTTTGAAATTCAACCAACTCAGGGCACGCGGCTGAAGGTTGGGTTGGATAACCAGGGTGGTCTTCGGTCTCGGTCGGACTTGGGACATCTATTACGACAAGGTCCTGGGTCGGGTTGTGTTAGTAGTGCAGCAATCTGAGCTGATATAGCAGTAAATTGTTCCACCTGCAACCTTCTTTGGAGCACATCTTCAGTTCGCATGCCTCTAAGGATTCCCTTGTGCAATCTGGTTCAACAAGGTGTATATCTTATCATACGTCAATTTCAACGCTTAACCACCTGCAGCTGAATCTAGCAAAATTTTGTGTTGTGATCAATTACCTCAAAAAAAGTGTGAGCTAGTACCTTATTGGACTGCTGATGATGTGGACAGTCCCACCGAAGAACTTTGAACCTCTCCCATGCATGATATAAGTTCTCATCTGGCCTCTGTTTGAAGCTCACAATCTCACTTTGCAGTCTCGTAGTCTTGCCATATGGAAAGAATCAAATGAGGAATTTTTGGGCTAAGTCATCCCAGGTTGTGATTAAACTTTTCGACTCACCATTCAACTACTTCTTCTCTTCCCCCAACAGTGAAAATGGAAAAAGTGTAAACCTAACATAGTCAGTTGACACACCCGTAGGGATGAATATGTCACTGATCTCTAAGAAGTTCCATAGGTGAATTTGTGGATCTTTATGTGAAAGCCCCATAAACTGTCCGTTGCTGATCAAAAGTTGCACCATGTTCTATTTTTGCTTAAATTTACCTCCAATAGTTGGTTTGTGAAAAGGGGAGGTAAAATTCGTCAGAAGTGGGATTGCCACTTTGCGAATTATCCCGCGGGCTGGTGGATCTTCATCCATGGGAGCAAGATTGTCTTATTTCTCTTGAATTTATTAGATATGGTGGAGAAAAACTGCTTCTCTCCTCATTGGTGAAAGCATTGCTGGGGTTTTGGGCTTGGTTCAACAAATTCCCTATCCCTTGCCAGCTTACTAGTCTGAAAACCTGTTTCCTGCAAATTCATTATCAATACCAATACCAAGCGTAAATCACCAAAGAAATCTAAAAAGTAAAACTAAAACTAAAAAAATTATCAATTTATAAGTCCCAAGCAATGGCGCCAAAAACTTGTTGTGCCCAACCGCACACGCGAGTGTACATTGTCTCATAAGGTAGTAAAGTGGCCATTTAGAAGCCAAGTATCGATCCCTCAGAGACTCATTTTAACAACTATTTAATTCTAGTTCACAATTGAAATTAAATTAGTGTAAAAGTAACCGAAAGAGTTTTAGAGTTGTAAACTAGAAGTAAAGTAAATAATGTGGTAAAGTATAGTTCTTGGACAATCAACAAAGAGAAACTCGGGGTTAAAGAACTGCTAACAATCATACTAAGCTATTGAACTTTATTAGTTAGATTACTTATCTTGGTTGTTGATTCACAGGATTGATATTGTGATCATGGTCTCCTGGTCTCCCGATCCTCTAATCACCTATCTAACTTAGCCCCACAACTACATCATTGAGTGGGGATGTGAGAACTAAGCTAAACGCATTTATATTTCATCCCGTAGTAAACCAAATAAGTCTTTAAGTAAATCTCTATCCTACATGCTAATTCAAATCCCTTATTTTATAAAAGATAAGAATCTTACTCAATTTACCCCCACATTCTATCCTCTTATTCCCCCTCCTGAGCTCATAAAGACGTTAATGGATGTATTATAAGGGTAGTTAATCCTTAAAATAGTTATAACAAGGATAAATAAACAACCAAATATGATAAGCAATCAAAACCAAATCAATTCAAAGCAATAGTAATCATGTTCTTGGCTTTAACCCCGGAGAGGGGACTTTTAGCCACTCATGGACATAACTATAATCACCATAGATAAATACAAGATAAAACCCATAAATAAACCTAATTAAAGAAATAAAAACCTTATTTGAAGTATTTTCCAGCCCCTCTCCAAGTTTCAAAGTTGTCCAAGCAGTTTAACATCAAGTTCAAGTGTCCTATTTATAGGAGGACAACTTGGTCATTTTGGGATTAAAGTCTAAATCACCTATATTATTCCCATGAAATAGGTAGTGCGACATACAAATTATTCCTACGAAATAGGGTGTTCGATACGTCCACATTGCAGTGACACACTGGAAAGTCATCTTATAAGCCATCTCCATGTTTTTCCATCCCAAGCCTTGTGGTGTTGTTTTCACTTGATTTCCAGCTTCTGCATCATCCATATATCATCATAATTAACTCACCAAACATACTATAGAATCAAACACCATGTATTATAGCTCAAAGCAACATAACATTAAAGACAATGAACTAGAAACTTAATTTAAGAACTAGTTTTACCCATTTTGATTTTTAACTTATTGTTTGAATCTTGGCTTGATTCAATTGAACCTAGAACACTATAAACAAGTTGTTCCATACATAATTACATAATAATAACCTTATTAACTCACTATACACATTATAATTCATCTCGATCAACTAGAACAACACCTAGCTCAAGCTAGTAACACTAGTTCCCTCATTAGAATTCTAAGTGACCAAATTAAGTACAAATTTGTTTGAAATACACTTTAAACATCGTAATCAAGTACTTAAGAACTTATATGCTCAATTATATCATCATTAACACATTAATAACATAATAAGTCCTCCAAACATAGCTAAACAAGCCTGAACAACAACACTGAAGTGCATAAATCCACCTCAGATCAGGCATATATGATGAATAATTTGCCCCATCTCTTCCCCTCAACTCAGCCTCAGTTTTAGGTAATAGTTTCCCTTAGTTAATTAATTCTTTATGTTTCATGTACCCCAATTATTCATTCATAGCATGCATTTATGAGTTCAGTTCAGTCCACTTTTTAGTTACTGACTCAGTTATCGTGTAGTGTTCAGCTCTTAGAAACTCAGTGTTGGAAATTTTAGGTACAGATAGTGTGAAAAGGTTCCAATATTATAAGGATAAATAGTGAATAAAATGTGGGAATTACAACTCCCTCCCCTAACTTTCTTAGTCAGTTTTTATTCGAGGATGAATGATCTTAAGGGAAAGATATTGTAACACCCCAAAAATTCAAGCTAAGACTAGAACCATGCTTCAAGTAAATATAGGGAAAAATTTCAAATTTTAACAATATTCAAAGTGATAAAGACATGTACTAAGACCACAAGTAACTCCTATCCCGTGGTCAAGCCAAAACCTTCCTTTCCAATTGATTCCTTGAGAAGTATCTTTGCTATGGTCAGCTTCAAATCAGAATAAATTCTATATTTTAAAGCATTTTTTTAGATCAAGACCCACCAAATTATAGATATTTGAATTATCTTTCCAACTCATTTATTTTTGTCTTAATTTAATAGCTTAATAAAAAGTTATGGCCATTTTAGTGAAGCATTGTCTAGTAGTTAGATGTCACGAGACAAACCACGATCGTGGTTACATTATACGATCTTATAATGGTCTTGTTTGATCAAACCAGACCCAAACATCTAAAATTTGTTTAACTTTCAACCACGAGAGGAAACCATGATCTTAGGTACGATCTTGACTCCTAAATATGACCCAATTAGAACGTTCAACCTGTGAACCAAGGTACAATTGTAGGTACATCCCACACTTTTACCAAGGCTCGTATGATCATGTTTATAGAGCTCACATAAATATCCCAACCACGAGCACCACCCCCAATCGTAAGTTGGTCCCACAATCTTGGGAAGTTCCCATGTGTCTCTTTCAAGAGCTTTCAGTTACGAATTTAAAAAAGGCATATAAATTTTTTCCCACTTTTTTAACATCAAAACTACATTGTTTAATTTATTTCAAGGCTGATTATTAAGGTTAATATTATCCTAAGCCCTCATTACTTAAAAAAATATTTGACACGTAGTTCAATAAAAAGAAAAGAGGAAATTTCTTTCCCATAGGTAGAGCTAAGGTTCATCTTCTTTACGCTCCCAATTACAAAGAATTCTTCAGGATTCTTATCTCTAGGTATGTAGAATTTATCAATGGATCTCATTTCATCCATTGAGTCCCAAAGTTAATTTAATTGCTCAGTTTAATTCTTTCCCCAGAGCCTAGGGTTCGTGAATGTTGCGAATTTCTTGATATTCCAGTTCCTTGATCTCATGAGTTATAATCCCATGTTTTAAAAAGAATTTTAGTACCATTACATATTCAAAATTATAAACCCTAATTATATTATGAAATCTATAATTGTTAGACTTGAGTTATTAAATTATTTAAATTCACTCAATGTATGAAATTATCACAATAGTTGCATTCTTCTGAGATGACGGATTATGAACACCTGATGATATAGGATTTTATGGATATATTTATGAGTATAAAATCCTCTAGCTTACATGTTTTTGAATTCTTTTAGATAATCCATTTATTTTTAGTCTTCAAATTATTATTATCATTGAGCATTGCAGTTATTAGTGACATTAAGCTGGGAGTAGTACTTAGCACCGAGAGGATGTAAGGATGAAGGTTCACCAGTTGGTTAGGCTGATACCTTTAGTAGAATTTCCTAAGTCCTAGAACTACAGTGCCACCATAGTTTCTAATGTGTCACCCAGACCAGGTTTGACACCTTAGTCCTTTGGGACACCAGTTTAGTGGATCCACATCAGTCAGTGTTTGTATCCTTGGGAGGGCACTGAACACCCTTCTAACTAGGGTTACAAGTTGGACCCCGATTATCTCAGATTGGGGTATATCAGTTATTAGTAATTCCCAAAGTCCATAGCACACAGTTTAGATTCAGATTCTTACATGACCTTATATTTAGTTATTTAGTTATCCTATAGTACGTGTCTATTACTTGGCTTTGAATCATTTTATCTTGTTACATACATCATGTTTAATCTATATCAGTTATTTCTCATATCACATACTCGGTACATTCAAAGTATTGATCGCATATTTTCTTTTGCCCTATATTGTCTTATAATATAGGTTCTAACGCTCGGTATTTGGATCATGCTTAGCACGATCTCCTATCACATCAGGAGTAGTACTTTGAAGAGTTCTCATCATTCAAGGGCTAGTATCAACATTTTTTTGTTTGTTTATTTTAGTTTCAAACAATTGGAGTTAGTTGGAAGCTTTCCCCAACAACTCATGTTATTTAAAGGCTTACAGACAATCAGATAGATTTTTTTTCAGCTTTATGGGTTGTTCAGATATTGTCATTTGGGGCTCATTTGCCTAACGTATTATTTAGATTTATTATTTTTGCATTAGTTATTTTCAGTATTCTTAGTGTCATGCCAGTACATGGGTTAGCTTGAGGTCAATTGTGACTCTAAGCACTATGTTATGATTAGGGGTCGTCTCGAATCGTGACACGAGTATTCTATGAATTTGAGCTATTTGAAATTGATTGGCAACATACCAAAGATAAAGGTTGCAGGCTTAATATGGAATAGAGTATCAGTTCCAAAACAGAGATTCATTAATTGGCTTGCAATGATAGGGAGATTACTAACTAAAGGTGGAGTGCACAAGATGGGATTAAGAAATGGTACAACTGAGTGTTGTATGTGCACTAGCCTAGAAAATGCAGCAAATCTATTAGCTTCTTATTCTTGGGGTGAGAGGTTTGGAGCAACATTCAAAAATGGCTTGGACAGTCATTTCCTTGTCGGGGGTGTTAGAGATGCTTAACTAGATCCATAGCAAGCGGGGGAACAAGTGTAGGAAGAAGATACTTATGTTAGGATCGATTAGCAGTTCACATACACTAAATCTGTGGAGAGGATGAAGAAAACTATAGAGAGAGTTCTTTAGGAGAAAGAGAGAATCAATTCCATAGTAACACCCATAGGTAATCTCCACGGCGTGAACATTAATATATAACAGTACTTCACATATTAATCAGGCTCCATAACCTAACAATTCTCTCACTTGGAGACTGATCCTGTCATCCAAGAATTACATTCTCAAAAAAAAAAATATTCCTCCATTATCAATATGTTCGCCACACCGCAACATCTCTAGACACAACTACAGAAAGCCAACTAAGGTTCTGCACAACCTTAGTTTACCAAAATCAACATATTTAGTCAACATGTCTGCTGGATTCTTTGCACCCTCTATCTTTTCCAAACACATATCACCTTCTTCCACTGCCCTGTGAGTGAAATGGTACCGTCTTCAAATGTTCTTTGTCTTTGAATGATAGACCGGGTTCTTCACCAACTGTATGGAACTCTGGCTATCTGTGTAAAGAATATTCTTAAGCTACTACTTCCCCAGTTCTTCTAGATAATCTGTCAGCTATATCATCTCCTTTCTAGCTTCAGCTATTGCCACATACTCAGCCTCAGTAGATGAAAGAGCAACGCACTTCTGAAGCCTGGACATCATACTCACTGTTGTACCACCTACGGTGTAAATGTATTCGAAAGTGCTTATGCTTGATTCCATATCCCCACTAAGATCAAAAACAACAAAACCTTGCAGAATCACTTCACCATTGCCAAAACAAAGTGAAGTACTAAATGTACCTTTCAGATATCTTAGAAGCCACTTCACAGCACCCCAATGCTCTTTCCCGGGGTTTGCAATGTACCTGCTAACAACTCCCACTACATGTGCTATGTGAGGTCTAGTGCAGACCATAGCATACATCAGACTCCCAACTACAGAAGCATACGGAACAAGTGCCACATGTTCCCGCTCATGAGCTGTCTTCGGTGACTGCTCCTTTGATAATTTTATGTGATTTTCCAATGGAGTAGTCCTGGGTTTAGATTCATTAACTCAGAATCTAGCCAGCACCTTCTCGAAGTACTGCTCTTGGAATAGATTCAAAGTGCCAGCAAATCTATCCCGAGAAATCCTCCTCCCAAGAATCTGCTTCGCTGCACCTAAATCTTTCATCTCAAACTCAGAAGACAGGCTTGCCTTCAGAGAGTTTATCTACTTCATCCTGGATCCTGCAATCAACATATCATCCATATACAAGAGTAAAAATACATAAGAATCAGTGTATTTCTTGAAGTAGCAACACTGATCTTTTTCACTCCTGCTGAAGCCACTCTTGCTCATAAAGGAGTCAAACTTCTTGTACCACTGTCTAAGTGCTTACTTCAGCCTATACAATCTTCTGTTGAGCTTGCAGACTATGTGTTCCTTGCCTAGAACTACAAACCCCTCTGGCTGCTGCATATAGATTTCATTGTCCAAATTTCCATGTAAAAATGCAGTCTTTACATCCATTTGTTCAAGATGCAAATTCTCTGATGCAACAATGCTCAATAAAATTCAGATAGTAGTTAATTTCACAATAGGAGAAAATATTTTAGCATAATCAATACCTTTCCTTTATGAATATCCTTTAACTACCAACCGAGCCTTGAACCTTTTTTTGCCATCTGGTTCTGCCTTGCTTTTGAACACCCATTTGTTCAACAAGGCTCTCTTCCCTGCAGGTAACTCAGTCAACATCCACGTGTTATTCTTCTAAAGTGATCTCATCTCATCATCCATGGCTTGCTCCTACTTAATTGAATCCTTCACCTGCAGGGCCTCAGCAACAAACTCTGGTTCCCCTTCATTAGTTAGCAATAGATAATGTAATGATGGTGAATATCTATCTGGTGCTCTAATGGTCCTGGATGATCTCCTCTCATCCTACTCAGGTGTCACTTGTTCTACCTCTGGTTCCTCAACGACAGTCTCTGGAGTTTGTTGAGTATCTGCTGCAACATTTTTAGGTGTACTCTTCGGCAACTCAAGCTCAACTCCCACTTGCTTTGTAGTTTCTTGAACCTTTTGCGCTTTGTCCTTGTACAAGACGTTTTCATTAAATGTCACATCACAATGTCTTAAGATTTCCTTGTTTCTGTCATCCCAAAACCTGTACCCGAACATGTCAGAACCATAACCTATAAAGTAGCACTTTATAGCTTTAGCATCAAGCTTATCTCTCTTCTCTGGATCAACATTAACATAAGCAGTGCAACCAAAGGTTCTCAAGTGAGAATACTTGAGCTCTTTTCCTGTCTATTCTTCTTCAGGAATCTTGAACCCCAGAGGAACTGATGGTCCCCTGTTGATCAAGTATGCAGATGTGCTCACAGCATCTGTCCAAAATGTCTTTGGCAGCCCACAGTGTATCCTCATACTCCTTGCACGCTCATTCAATGTTCTGTTCATCCTTTCAGCAGCTTCATTCTGCCTTGACTTCCCGGTAACTATCCTCAACAATCTAATTCCCTCAGCTGCATAAAATTATTTGAATTCTGACTTGTCATATTCTTCTCTATTATCAGACCTCAGGCATTTGATTTTTAAGCCAGTCTAATTTTCAACTTCAGCTTTCCACCTCTTGAAAGTAGCAAACACATCTGACTTATGTTTCAAGAAGAAAACCCATACCTTCCTACTGAAATCATCAATAAAGGTAACGTAGAATCTGGATCCACCAAGTAATGAAACAGGAGATGGTCCCAAAACGTCTGTATGGACCATTTCCAGCCGTACTTGCTTCGTCTCTCTTGCAGTCTTCATGAAGCTTACTCATTTCTGTTTACCCATAACAAAACTCTCACAAAGACCTATATCAACAAATTTCAGCCCCTCTAAAGCACCTTTTGCGGCCAATATCTTCATTCCTTTGGCACTCATATGTCCAAGTCTGTTGTGCCACAGACATAAACCAGAAGCACCCTCAGCAACAGCAGCCATGTTTATATACCCTGCAGTAGTGTACAAAGTTCCAGATTTTGTGCCACGTGCTACAACCATAGCACCCTTCACAATCTTCCATGAACCTTTCCCAAACTCTATTGCGTAGCCTGTGCTATCCAACTGACCAATAGAGATCAGATTCTTCTTGAGACCAGGAATATATCTGACATCCTCCAATGTCCACTGATTTCCTGCCGGAGTTTTTATGCAGACATCCCATTTTCCTTCAATCGTCAATGGCTTGTTGTCAGCAAGATACACCTTTCTAAAATTTCCAGACTTGAAGTTTTGGAATAATTCCTTGCTAAGAGATGAATGAAAAGATGCACCAGAATACAATATCCAGGATTCAACCAGGCTGTCCACACTAAGGATTAGAGCATCCCCAATGTCTTCTGCTGAATTAACAGAATCAATATCATCTCCAAATTTCCGATTCTTCTTCTTCTTGGTTTTCTTGCATTCTGTCTGAAAGTGACTTTTCTCTCCACAATTCCAACATGTCACGTTGGATTTTTGTGGAGATTTTCCATGATTCTTTAATTTTGATCTGTCATGTGTATTCTGACCCCTCGATTGGTGTCTCCCCCTTTGGTCAACGCTGAGAGCACTACCAGATGATTCCCAATTTCTCGTTTGTAAATGTTTTTGCTAAGAACAATATCTCAAATTTCATCAAACTTCAGTTTCTCAGATCCATGAGAACTGCTAATCACAGCAATAACAATATCCTAAGACTCGGGCAGAGATGACATCAAAATTAGTGCTTTAATTTTATCTTCGAAATTAATATCCACAGAACACAGTTGACTAACAATAATGTTGAACTTGTTTATATGATCAGCAACAGATCCGTTCTCAGGCATATGTAAATTGAACAATCTACGCATCAAATATACCTTGTTCATCGCAGAGGACTTTTCGTACATATTTGATAGTGCCTTTAACAGATCGAATGTGATTTTCTCCTTGACGATGTTGAATGCCACATTTCTCGACAAAGTCAACCGGATCAACCCTAGAGCCTGCCGATCCTTGAGCTTTCAGTCCTCCTCCTTCATGGACTTCGACTTCACCCCGGTCAAGGGTTCGTAAAGATCTTTTTGGTACAGATAGTCTTCGATCTATATCTTTCAGAAACCAAAATTGGATCCATCAAACTTTTCGATTCCAAACTTTGATCCTTCCATCTTCAGTGATCGTGATGAATCTCCCAAGCTCTGATTCCAGTTGTTAGGATCGATTAGATGTTCACACACACTAAATCTGTAGAGAGGATGAAGAAAACTAGAGAGAGAGTTCTTTAGGAGAGAGAGAGAATTAATTTCATGGTAACATCCGTAGGTAACCTCCACGGCGTGAACATTAATATATAATAGTACGTCACATATAAATCAGGCTCCACAACCTAACAACTTGTAGTTGCTTATGAAGTTGTTCTCTATCACATTTGATTGGCCAGGAACCAGAAAATTTTTATGAATACAAGTGTTAATAGTCGTTTTGTAGCTCAACAGATGAAATGTGCAATTATGGAGAGATTAGAGAATATAAAGGGACCAAAGAGAAACGAAAAATTTAGTGAATTTGTATAGAGATCATGTAATTAGTTGATGCATGAGGTCTACAAATTTGATAAATGTACAGATTATTATTTAGATGTTCTTAGGTGTATTTCGTTGATTTGTTGGTATAGTAGTAGTTCACCTTTTATTTTTAATATATATATATATATATATATAATTAAAAGTATTTAGGCAAAACTTCTCATGAATTAATTTAAATTGTATATCAACTCAATTTTAAATAAAATGAATCAGACATATTAAAATGAGTTGAGCTAATGAAATAAGTAAGTCAATAGCACGCTCATACTTAAAATAAAATGAGTCATTAGTTCACGGGCTAATTTTATAACCACCTACTTATAATGTAGAAATTGCAGTATCTAGTAGATTAACATCATAATCGGCATTTTAAATAAAGGCAAAATATTGTGCTCAACAATAACATTGTCAATTGAAAAAATAACAACAACATGCACAATTCACTGAAGTCTAAGGGGTCGTATTGGTTAACAAATAAGTTGGCCAATGGTTAATAATGCAGGAGTAATAATGTAGTGATTATTCTTTTATCATCGTTTGATTATTATTTTTTACAAAAAAATGAATTATGTATGATAAAATTTAAAGATATGAGTTTACTTTTTAAAACTAAATAAATTTTAAATGATGCTGACGAAGAACTTGCAGAAAAGATAAAGGGTAATAATTTTAAATTCATGTATTGATTTTCTTTTTGGTTTCAAAATTAAAGATGCTATTAGTATACCTAATATCCCATGCTATAGGCATAAAATAATTATATCAATTGTGTATTAAAAAGTGTATCGCCATTAGTTATACAAAACTCAAAAGATTAACCAAAGGCAATTACACCAACAATAATAACAATAACGATATATTCAGTGTAAATTCACAGTGAAATTTGAAAAGGTTAGAATATTATATGCAAAATCTAACCTTTACCTGATGGAGGTAGAAATATTATTTTTTGAAGATTCTCGGCTCAGAAATGCATTAAAATAGCTTGTAAAATAAAATATAAAAGTAACAAAGGCATATCAAATAAAATGCAAAGCATTTCATAGTATTTATTATTTAGGAAAAAGGAACAATGAAAATACCAAAATAATGTAATCAAAGAACACAAAATAACAGATCGTAAGAATAAGAAACTATGAAAATATTGCAAATACTACTGTTATTGAAGGAAATTGGATCTGGTCATCCGCTCATATTAAGAGATAAATAATATATTATTATTATTTATATTAATAAATAATAGAAAGAAAAGACATATCTGTTGGAAAAGACTATCTGAAGAGTTATGTCTCTATTGAAGAGTTGTGTCTCTTCTCAATAGTTATGTCCCTATTGAAAAGTTACATCTCATCTGAACAGTTATGTTTCTTCAGATAAGATAAAAGATCAAAAGCAAAAAAAAAATATTTTTTTTGTTCTTCCTCTTTCTCTCTCTCTTTGCAAAACTCTCTTCTTTTTGGGTGAAGAATTTCAGCAAGAAAATTCCTGTAAAGATTAAAGTAATCTCCATCAGCGATTGAAATAATCTTTTGTAATGGGTACGATTTTAGATTGTGAATCAATATGGCGTAGTTCGTTTATGTACGTGATTACATTCTGATTAGTGAAACGAATTTAATGATCCTACAAATTGTGTGTTTGATAAGATTCAACATTGACATCAGAGCCTCCGTTATTAGTCTCTCTAGCCTTATTTTTTAGAAAATTACAATTGTGTGAATTGTATATTTTGTTTGATCTATTTTTATTCATCGTGCCATTCATGAAAAAAAAAAGGAGAAAGAACCAATAAAAATTGTGTCTTTCAAGAAATAAGGAGGAAGAATGATCTAGACCTGCCCATCAACGGTAAGTTGAATACAATTTTCAACAATTGACGTGGAGGTTTGTACAAGCTATCATTATTTTAAATTTCTTCTTCTTCTAAAAAACCGCATAAAGTGGGTGTGTTATTTTTTATGATATTGATGTTCTTGGCAGTGGCAAAGTAGTTTGAGATTAATTTTTTAGGTAGTTTGAGAATAAAAAAATCTTAAGACAACATTCTTTCAACTTGATTTATTTTTGTTCATTGCCTCATATGCTATATATTTGACTAGTATAAGAATCTTCAATTTTATTCTAGTTTGTGTCAAATCGTGACACTTTCCTTTAAAAAAAATAGGAGGATTTTTGTTAGTAACAAATATGGGTTAGTTTTTTTTTATCTTCTTTTAAGAACTATGAGTTAATTTTCTTTTATAAGCCATATTAATATAAAGTTTTTTGTAAAATTTTATTTTCACCATAAATTTCTATATGCATGTTTATACATGTATATGTGGTAAGTTCTAATTATTTTTTGTATATGTTATAGAAAATTATGGTGATGATAAGAACAATCAGACGAGTTTTCATAAAGCAACAGAAGGACAGAGTGAAAATTGTGATTGATAATTGATTAATTTCTCGTCAGAATTCAATGTTCAAGATGATGATCTTACAATCTTTGTGAAACACATAACGAGAATTAACAAGTTAATTCAAGAAGTTGTGTGGGTTGAAGGTCTATTAAGTGTAAAGAAGAAATACAGGGTTTTACGGTCTGCATTGCCTAATGTTTTTCAAAAGGAATTACTTGATAAATTTTGGCATAAGTTGGGTCTCAAAATTACGAGATCTTACAAATCGTTAGTAAATGATTTTATAAAAACACATTAATGTGAAGCTTCAGAAAACTGTGTGTCATTCTCACTGGCTGCTAAAGAGAAATTACTTGCCTTTGAACTTGCATATAGATCTTATTCTATCTTTTCCTGTTTAAATTAAACTATTATCATGATAATGTGTATTTATTTATACAATGATTGTTTATATGTAACATGACTTGTATGAATTTAAATTTATTATTTTATGCAATTATCTTCTTGGTTGAGTGTTTCTAGATGTGTTATAGAATTTATGCTAGTTTAATCTTGAATTTTTGTGATTTAAGATAAGTGGTTCTTAAATAATTAATTGTGTTAGATTTATGACATATTAGAAATCAAATAATTATTGGAAACTTAGTGAATTTTTGAATTTGAACTTGATGTGAAATAAATATTGACATAGTGGATTATTTTAAGAATTATTGTGTATATGATTAGGCTGAAATAATGTACGTAGTTGTCTCACTATACATTATAATTGTTTAAATTAGTATGACAACTGTTGTAAAGAACATTGTCGTTGATCTTAATAAAGGTGATAAGCTTAACGGTGATAACTATGAAATATGGAGTATGAAAATTCAATATGTCCCGGAAGAGCAAGAGGCTCTAGAAGCTCTTAACGTGTCTATGACATTTCCTGAAAATGGTGATATCCCTCAACATATGATAGATCTTGAGGCATATCAAGCTTGAAAAAAGAAAAATTTTATTGCTCGCATAACATTGCTGAGTAGTATGAATAATGACTTTAAGAGAGAATTTTGAATGATGATGCTAAAGACATGTGGTCCATATTAAAAGAAAAGTTTGGTCATACTTTAGTTGCTAAGTTAAGGGATCTTACTATTAAGTTCGATACTTATAATAAATGCTCTGATTATACTATGTGAAAGCATCTTCGCCATATGTCAAAAATGGTGAATGAACTGAAAGTTGTAGGTCATGTGTTGACCGATGAGCAACAGCTCCAAGTTGTGATTCACTCTCTACTCCAAAGTTGTATGACTAGTTCAGATCTTAAACATGGATATGATAACAAACGCAAATGTGGTAAAAAAATTTAAAATAAGGGAAAAGGAAATATCTCAAAGAAGCTCAACAAGGAGAGAAAAATATTTCTCATTCAAAGAAAAAAAAAATGATGAACATGGTTAAGCTCAAGTGCTATGATACTATGAGAACAAGGGACACTTTGCTCGTAATTGTCCTGAGCCTAAAAAGGTAAGCGATCTTATTAATAATTTACATGGTGATGTAAATATTTCTTATTCTTCTTTTTTAACTGAATCACTTCCTATGTGGACTTTAGACTCAGCAGCCACCGAGCAAATAGCAACGGATAGAGATACTTTCGTAGATTTTCAACGAATTTCGCAAGGATCCAAATGGGTGTGCGTAGGAATTAACTTCAAAGAAGAGGTCAGAGGAATTGGTACCTATAAGCTGAAAATGTGTGGTGGCTGGGCTCTATATCTACATGATGTACTATTTACCCCAACAATACGTCGAAATTTAGTTTCTGTTAGAATATTGATTAGGTTAGGATTTATTTTTTTCTTTCATAAACATGGTGTAGATTTGTATTTGGCCAAGATAAAATATGGCACTAGTTATTTTTATGATCAATTTTTTATATTGGATGTTGTTTAAAATCGCAATAATAATAATATTAGTTTTTCATTATTTACGTCAACTTATAATTATGAGAATGATGTAAATTTATGGTAAGCTAGGCTTGGCCATATTGGTCAACAAAGAATGAATCGTTTAGCTAAAGAAGGTCATCTTGGAACAATAGATAAAGTAGAATTATCTACTTGTGAATCGTGCCTAGCCAGAAAAACTGCAAGAAATTCATTTGGAAAAGGCAGAAAAGCTGATACTCCATTGCAATTAATTCATTCCAATATATGTATTCCAATGAATATAAGGGCAAGACATGAACCTATTTACTTCATCACTTTTATTGATGATTTTACTCGACTTGGTTATGTGTATTTGATTTCTCACAAATCTGAACCTTTGAGTTACTTCATTAAGTTTATGAACTTAGTTGAGAATCAATTGAATGAAAAAATTAAAGCTCTAAGAATCGATCAAGGTAGATAATATTTTTCTGATGAATTCAAACAACTATGTGATGAATAAAGAATTCAAAGACAATTAACTACTCCTTCCACTCCACAACAAAATGGTGTTACGGAATCACAAAATAGAACTCTGTTAGAAATGGTTAGGTCAATGATAGTGCAAGAAAAATTACCTATCATCTATTGGGGTGATGTGTTGTTCACTACTGTATTTTACTTAATCATGTCCCTTCAAAATTAGTTACAACTACGTCATATGAGTTATGGACTAAACGAAAGCTTGATTTGAGCATTTTAAAGCCTTGGGGTTGTGCTGCTTTTATTCATAACCCTTCTTTTCAATATGAAAAATTAGGTCCAAGGAGAAACAAGTGTATTTTTATAGGATACTCTGAACAATCTAAGGGTTATGTGTTCATAGGCGAACAAGATAGTGGCATTGTAACTGAAACTGAGTCATGTGATGTTACATTCATAGAGAATAATTTTACTAAGCAGGGTGAGATAGGTCAAAACTTATCTCTTTATGAAACTATGGATCAGATCGCTTTCGCTATTGATATTTTAATGAATTTGAGTGGAAATCATATTGATGATAATGGATCAGTTTTTATTTTCATAATTCCTAGTGATATTATTAGTCTGAGTGGGAGTAACTTATGAATTGATAAATCAATTTGTCGATCTCAACCTCGATGAACAAGTCACCCTCAAATTCTCTGTCTTCAATTTTAGATCAAAGAAAAAATATTTATAGTTACTCCGGATGATGAAGAGACAAGAAATATAAATGGGTCTTTTTTATTTACCACTAAAGAAAAATGGTTAAAAACAATGAAGGAGAATATGGGATCAATGAAATCTAACCAAGTGTAGAAATTGGTTGATCTACTTGTAGGCAGAAAAGCTATAGAAAATAAGTGGATTCTCAAAATCAAGCCTAAGGCAGATGATAGTATCGAAAGATTTAAAGCTCACCCAGTAGCTAAAGGGTACATACAACAGGAAGGAATTGATTATGAAGAAATATTTTCACCTGTTTAATGCTTTACTTCAATAAAAGTAATTATGTCTATAATAGCTATGTTGGATCTAGAATTATATCAGATGGATGTGAAAACTACATTTCTCAATGAAGAACTAGAAGAAAAAAATTTATATGAAACAACCTGTAGGTTTCGTTAAAAAGAACAAAAAAATAAAGTATGTTGACTTCGAAGATTGATTTATGGCCATAAACAATCTTCTAGGTGACGGTACTTACATTTCCATAATGCGATAATATCGTATGATTCGTTATGATTCATGAAGATCATTGTGTACGGATCAAAAGATTCAAAGGTAAGTTTGTGATTTTATCATTGTATGTAGATGACATACTATAGCTACCAGTGACATCTAATATGTAAAAGAAATAAAAGAGTGGTTATCATCTACTTTTGAGATGAAATATATGGGTGAAGCGTCATATATTCTTGGAGTTAAGATTTCAAGAGATCATTCGAACAAATTATTGTCTCTTTTGCAAGAACCTTACATTAAGAAAGTTCTTGAATGCTTTAATATGCAGGACTGCAAATCGATAGACACTTCAGTTTTTAAAAATGAAACTTTAAACCAAAAGATATGCCCTCAGACTCCACAAGAAAAGGAACAAATGAGAATGGTTCCTTATGCCAATACAGTCAAAATCTGATGTATGCTATGATGTGTACTAGAACTGATATCTGTTATGTCATTCGGTTAGTTAGTAGATATCAATCCGATCCAGGACCACAATATTAAAAAATAGTTAAAAGAATATTGAGGTATCTTAAAGGCACAGTTGATTATTTCTTATGTTATCAGAGAAATAATCTGCAACTCAAAGGATGTTGACTAGGGAGGATATATAAATGAGAGAAAGTCCACCTTTGGATATGCATTCTTGGTTAACAATGGCTTCATTTTATGGAGTAGAAAGAAGCAGTCATGTATACCTTTATCTACGATGGAAGCTAAATTTGTAGCTTTGTACAAGAAGTTATTTGTCTTAAACTTTTTTGATCCACTTGGGTGTATATAATAATGTTGTTGAACATGTCACAATCAATTGTGATAATTAGGCTGCAATAACTTACACAAAGAATCTAAAATATCATGGAAAGACGAAACATATTGACATAAAGTATAATTTTATGAAAGACATGGTTATACAAAAGAAAATGAACGTGAAATACATATCTACGCATCAAATGATAGCAGATCCTTTAACAAAAATAGCATAAGATGTTTATGAAAAACATATAAAGTCATTGAATTTGCGTAGATGTTGACTTAGTTTTATTTTTTCAATCATGTTTATGTAATTTCACATTATTGAGGTTAATATTGATTAATGCTTAATTTTTCAACTTGTTAGTTCATATACACATATCATTTTTTCTTTATGTGGTGTACATAAATTTTTTAGGATGAAAAGTGTGTCAAACAGACATAAAGATTGGCTTATTCACACAGACAATCGCCTCTAATGTCTAAGTGACAAATAGTAGATATGAGGTAGTTATAAACTTATTATTGTCAAAAGTGATGATTAAAGAGAGCTAAAAATTTATAATTAGAATGTCATTTGTTAGATTGTGTTTAATCATATGTGATTAAAAGATGAGTTAATCTATTTCTAATGTCAGATGTGAGTTCTGAAAAATAAAATGATAGAAAAGAATTGTAAATTCAAATTAGACATGAGTAATCTAAACCATCATCTGCACAATATTAACTTTATAAAAGACATATGCTCCGTGGGAAAGGAGTCAATACTATGATACATGTTTCATACCAAGAATGTATGCTAGAAAGTGATCCATAAGGGCGGTACAAGTTTAGTCTCTCCTTGCTATCGTGTGAAGCCCTGAAAATTATAAGTAATCTTTTACATTGTACCCTCATGACTTTAATCAATTTTTTGAGATTTAAATTGGTGTTTGCTATCTTAGTATGTTGTCAAAAGATCATGGTTGATTCGTTCTAGCGGGACATTTCTAGAAAAATATACCACGTTGAGATTAAGTGATTCTTGAGATGAGGAAGATCATTTAATATTATCACATTAATTGTGTTCATTGATGTCCTTTATGTTTGTCTGTGAGAAAAGTACATAATGATGAACTCAAAATTAACAAAAAAGAGATGATGAGAAATATGGATGTGATAGATGATCTAGGGTACTGCATATCATAATCTACTCTAAGTTTCATTGATCGAGATATTGTACATTCCTAACAAATGTATAGCAACAAAGCTCTCGAAGTAGCACTGGTTACACGGTCTAGTCAGTGAGTATGAATATTACAGAATAGGAATAAGAATTGATGACCCACTATGTGTGAGTGGGAGATGAAGGAAAGTGCATTGGTTCACCCATGTAGGTCAACCCAGATCCATATTAAGAGATAAATAATATATTATTATTATTATTTATATTAATAACTGATAGGGAGAAAATACATATCTGTTGGAAAAGACTATCTGAAGAGTTATGTTTCTACTGAAGAATTATGTCTCTTCGAAAGAGTTATGTCTCTATTGAAGAGTTGTGCTTCTTCTCAATAGTTATGTCTCTATTGAAGAGTTATGTCTCTTCAGATAAGATAACAGGTCAAAAGCAAGAAAAAAAATACTTTTTTTGTTTTTCCTCTTTCTCTCTCTTTGCAAAACTCTCTTTTTTTTGGGTGAAGAATTCCCGCAAGAAGATTCCTGTAAAGATTAAAGCAATCTCCATCAACGTTTGAAATAATCTTTTGTATCGGGTACGATTTTAGACTGTGAATCAATATGGTGTAGTTTGTTTACGTATGTGATTATACTTTCTGACTAGTGAAACGAATTCAATGATCCTGCAAATTGTGTGTTTGATAAGATTCAACAGTTATGACAAGAGGCTAACCAATCACTAGATAGACAATATATTATCTTATATACAATCTATCAATTCAAACCGAATAAGTCTTTGATGAGAAAATGCCACTTTGGTGAGAAAATGCATTAGCTCCAACAATGGCCTTATGTGGCTGCAGCTTAAGCCACTGTGCTCTACCTGCATAGCATTTATGTATACATATAACAAATAAAAAAAGTACAAGTAAAATATGTGTTGAAGAAATATATATATATATATATAGATATAGATATATACCATGTTGCTAGTGGTGAATATATACTTTGTATTAATCCCCTATAGAAACCACCTAGTACTTCCACTCCACGATATTTTATGGCAATTACAATCTATATATTCCATCGGTACAGGAAAAAATTACTACATGATTACCAGACAAATTATAACTACTAAATAGAAATGATATTAAAAGATAAAAAATGTTTCTTCCTCACCTCTTCAAAAGAAGCATTTCCAGCTCTTTCACCAATGCCATTGATAGTTACATCTACTAGTCTTATCCCTGCACAAATTCCCTAACTAGAAACTTCAGGACTTAAAGTCGGTGCGTTCCATTATATTTCATTGGTTCCAATTTATCAGAACGTATTTGTTTGGATGTGAACTGCATGAATTTTTTATTTATATTTTTTAAAAAAATTGTGATCTAAAATACGTTATAGAATTTTTTGTGATTATAAGTCATATCATAATAGGGTAAAATGGGGAGTTAGAAATGACATAGTTCCTCCATTTCAATTTGTTTGGCTTGCTTTTTTTTTAGTTCATTTAATAAAAAATGTCTTTTTTTTCTTGAGAACACTTTAATTCTAACTTTCCACGTGATATATTTAACACCATAGGATTAAAGAATGTTTTGGTTCGTTCTAGAGTAATTTTCTTTAATATAATATTACAATATTCAAAATTTTGCTTTATCTTTCTAAATTCTAATTCCGCATCAAGTCAAAATGAGATAATAGTAAAACAATGGAAGTAATTACTACTTTCTTCATATAACAATACTTGTCCACTATACTAATAATAAATGTCCACTAATATTTGTCAAGTTTGAAAAACCAATGGATAATTAATTCATTTTTTCGTATTTTACTTTTAGTATTAAGATTATTCATTATCCTATTTATTTTTTAAACCAATAAATTAATTATCTTCAAAGGGTGATATGAGAAAATTATCTCTATTATTTATTATTTTTTAATTTTTATGTCAAGTCAATAATAAATAAATATTATTAAACGGAGAAAAGTAAATTAAAAAATGATATTTTTATGAGATTGACTAAAACGAAAGAGTGTCACTTACCGCAATGGTGTTGGCAGTAGCACATCTTCAATTCCTGGAGTATTGGCTTTTATGTCAGCAATTAATGGTGCATATTCACTAGGCAAATTGCAACCAACAGTATCAGGGATTCCAATGACTGTCGCACCAGCTTTGATAACTTCTCCAAGGATATCATAAAGAACTCCTTATCAGATCTGACTAATAAAGATATTGTATTATATATTGAGTTAATTATCAAATATCAATATATATCATTTGGTCATTTAGTTTATCAAAAATAATCAACGTATGCACTTTTTTTCTTTTTTCTTTTTAAAAGATGTATACCATATCATCACAGTCAAACATATACTACATGATATATATGCATTTTAGCATAAAATAATATAGAAAAAATTAGATAATATAGAAAACTTCAGCCCATAATTACCATTCATTGTTTACACACATATATATATTAGCTCTACATTATTTACGTACCTTGTTTCCTAGATGGCCCAAATATTAATCTGTAATTTTTTATATATATTTACATATTAGACTCGTTTTACAAAACAAATACGTAAAAAGGGGATCGACTCATCTTCATTTCTAGATTTGAATGCATCCCCTAACCATAGCTAAGTACCTTCATTTAGTTAATTAAATCAAAGAGTATTGATTTTAAGGCATGACATGTGTCATCCACCGAGGAAAGAATCTGGGAAAATAGAGACACAAAAAAAAAAAAAAAAATTGAATCTGTAAAAAGGTTATTCTTCAAATCATTTTTGTGAAAACATGAATATTTCTCTATTTCAATCAATGTAGCATATAGATATTGGACTTTACAAGGAAGACAAAAGACATTTGAAATTTAAGAGCTTAGATATATTATGAAACTTTGTAATTATAAAAATATGCAACTAATAGAGAAATAAAAAATTTAAAATAAATTTATTTTATAGATAGATAGATAATGTTCTTATTAGGAAACAAACCTACTAAGAAATAACAACACATATATTACAAAAAAAAAAAAAAAAAAAAAAAAAGATATATAGACAGAGAGAGTGTGCATGTGTTCAATTCCACCTAGGGGTGGACATATTTTGGTTTAAACCGAAAAAATTAAAAAATCAAATCGAAATTTAATTTCGGTTTCGGTTTTTCGGATCGGATTCGGTTTGTAATTTTAAAATTTCAATTTTTCGGTTCGGTTTTCGATTTTAAAAAAAAAATCAGTTAAGCTGAAAAAACAAAATTTTATAAATAAAGAAATAATATATATATATATATTATTTATATATATATATATAATATTTAATAATTCACATTCACAATTAACATTTAACAGCAAATTCGTATACGCCGCAACCATTACCCATTGCCAACCCTAAATCCCTATTCTGATATTCTCCACACCGTTTCTCACGTGCACCAGCGACGACGAGTCACGACTCACGAGTGTTTCTCCGTTCCATCGAAGGCAAGGCGGTGTTCCTTCGTTGATCGTTTTCACTTCTACTGGTAGTGGGTTTGTGAGTTGTGGCTATTCACTGGCGAGAAATAGATGAGTTTTGTGTCGTTTTGTAGACTATTTATGCAAGGTTATATTATATGTAATGATTAATGACGTTATGTATTATGTTAAGCTTATGATTATTTCATTTCGTTTCATCCATGTTGAGTTATTTATAGTTATTTATAGTTATTTATAGTTATTGAAAGAGCTTGGAAGGGTTTCAATATCATTCTTATTACACCTTGCTAAACCACAAATCATTGGCACATACCTTTCTTCATTTATGTGATTTCCTGTTGAGATATAATATAATTAGATAATTAAAAGAGTGTAGTTTATTAATAGATTAAATGGTTATACAATTCAACATTAAAATAAGTACAAATCTCATCGTCACCTAAAAGTCTAAAAGTATTTTCAAGTGTTCAACTAATTTATTATGAGAAAAATCAAGTCAACACATTATATGCTCCCTTAGTCCCATGCGAAAGTGTTTTGACTATTGGTGCAACACTTAAGTCATACTAGCTTTCATTTGGACATAAATGATGTTGAAATTTGAAACTTGAATTCAACTTTTGAAGTTGTGTTTGGATATGTATCTTACTTCGAAAAAATTAGATGTTTCATGTGTTTGGATATGTATCTTACTTCGAAAAAATTAGATGTTTCATGAGTACAAGTCCTAAAAATCCAAAGATTGAGTCAATTTTGGAGAGCTTGAAAATATTTGAAAATCAAAATTTTAAAATGTGATCAAATTTCACGACCAAACAGATATTGAAGATAATTTTTCAAAATCCACTTCCAAAACTTATGGCCAAACGCTAGTTAAATAAGATTTTTGGGATGTAAATCAAGTATATTCAAAGTACCAAATGTTTACACATGCCTTTTCCATTTTCTTTTTCTCCTTATAAAAGTATGAACTTCATATTGAATGATCCCAACAAGTTATGTCATAAAGTACAAAAAGAGAAATATTCAATAGTTTACATAAAGGAAAAAGTAATTGTTAACCAATTTTAGGATATATCAGTACGAAGTATGTCGCATAAAGAGAGGGGAATAGTATAATTAAGGAAGGTCTGCGGTTGGAGTCTGTATAGCCCTATAAAATACTCCTATAAAATATGATTAATTTGTGAAACTACCTAAGAGTCTTTCATATAGAGATGGTTTAGCGTTACCAATTTGTTGTGCTACCAACTTGACAAGATCAAAATCAGCCTGAGAGACAGCTGGGAAACCAGCCTCAATAACATCAACACCAAGCTTAGCTAGCTGAATTGAAATGTCCAATTTTTGTTTAACACTCATGGCAGAACCTGGGGCATGCTCTCCGCCACGAAGCGTCGGGTCGAAAATCGCAACGTAGTTAGGGTCACACAATAATTTGTCATGTTTGAAGTCTGAGCAACGGATAGCATATGGAGAATGAGAATTTCTTGTGAATATTGGAGGCGTGAAGAAGAGTTTTCTTAGAATTTAATGGAATGTAAGTATTGTTTAAGAAATAAGTTGTAGACTTTGCACAAAGAGAAGTCATTTTGTTTTTTTAATAACAAAAAGCTAAGAAGAAGATCGAGTGGACTTAACGGTATGTGTGCTTCTTGTGGGGTTTTATAGACTCGAAAAGGGCTAAAATAGTAACCCTCCTCCCCTTCGTCTCAATTTATTTGTCTAATCCTTTAATTTTGTGATCTTTTATTTGTCTAATCCTTTAATTTTGTGATCTTTAATATGTTACGTGAAAAGTATAATCGAAAGTTATCAAAAATGGAAAAAAAAAAAATTGGAACTAAAGATCTAAAAAAAGTAAAATAAATAAATTGAACCGTTTTGTAATTAATTAGTCAAGCGAACCGTTTTTTCATATATTGAGAAATATAAATATCTCCAAGCAGAGATGGAGTACTAGAGGATGTACTTCTCAAATTGATATTGCTTCCGCTTCAATTTATGTGATATTCTTTTATTTTATTTTATATATAGTAAAAAAAAATTCATATTTAAAAATAATTTAATTTAAACTTTTGGTTTACTCTTAAAATGTGTGTTTGATATAAACAAGTGATTTTCTCACCTAGCTAGTGCGCATTTGGTAAAAGAGTGGAAAATATATTTTTGTATGTTTGATTGCCAAGGAGTAACAATCTAACAAAAAGTAATTTTCAAAACCCTCAACCTTACCCCCACCCCCAATACAAAATATGCATTTTACTACTATATACTTATGATAAATGCACTTTTTAAATTTATGAAATATATAATTTTTCCAACAATCTTAAAAGCAAATAGTTGTATTATGAAGATCTCAGGAATACTATAGAAAAGGGAGAAATTAAGGATTTCGAAATTATTAAATATTCAAGAAATTACAATAAAACTATAAATTCACAAAATTGATGCTTTTGGTCATACGAATACTGAACATTAATGTTCTTTATTCATGAATAGAGTAAATTAACTAAATTGGTTATGTATGATGTATAAGCCTAATTTAAAACTAATAATTGTTAAGACGAATAAATTAGTGGGCTTAAATCGTTATATCACATAAATCTACTCGTAATTGATTGTCACAAGACTCGAACACACAGAACCTTTTTGTTTTGGGATGGTAGTTATTGTGAGGTATAAGTTATAATAATTTCGGGATAAAAATTTAGGATTATTTTATCCTACGTTTGATTGGAGGTACAAGTTAATTTCGAAATTATTTATCCCACCATTTATATTATAATAATGGGATAGGTTATTTGTACTAGTTAATCTCGAAATTATTTATCCCACCATTTTATCATAATAATGGGATAAGTTATTTCATATATATATGGTGAGGTAACTTATTCGAGAATAATTAATCGCGAGATAATTAATTCCAAAATAACTGGTTCCAACTGTGTTATTCCCTAATTCAATGAGCATTAAACCAAATTACATATGAATCCTTCTAAGGCTTACTTAATAATTGAATGTGACAAACAGTTTTACTATTCTTTTTCGCTCCAATTAATTTACATCCGTATAAGAAAAATATTTGACTAATAGAATTTTGCTTTCAATATATATAGTTATTAATCCTATGAGAGGTGAGCTTTATTCGAAATCAAATACCCCTTTATAGCTAATCAATTAAACCCAACTCGTTGAAAATTTTACTGCTCATTTAATAAGAGAAACATGTAATACTCCATCCATTCATTTTCACATGTCATATTTCGCTTTTCGAGAATCAAATTATATAAATTTTAACCAATATTTTAAGATGTATTTTTTCATCATATTAGTATAAGAAAGATTGCAACTTATATCATTTTTCGTAAAGTTTCGAACGCCTAAATATTAAATTAATCTATTTTAATGTTGCTTTGAAGTTTAGTCAAATTGATTTGATAAAGTGAAATGTGACTAGTAAAAATGAACGAAAAAAATAATATTCTCACAAACTCTAATTAAATCAAAACATAACAAATGATATCGAGAACACTTTATCATACAACATTGTGCACTACAAATTTGAGCATATTCTTTTGTGGCTAGATTATATTTTTGTACAACTATGGGATCCCTTGGCACTAGTAAGTTTTAGAGTATAACAGAATTCCTATCAGTAGTATTATTCAAGTTGATTTTGGTTCGGTCCCCCCTTCATTTGGGTAAAACTTTCACAACGTGTTCTATTTGGGCATAATCATTTAACTTGTACCTATTTTTTGAATATTATTTAATTTCTACCCAGTATTAATAAACTTCAAATTAAAGATTGAAGCTACTGCGTCTTCCTCTTCTTGCAAAATGAATTTGTTAGCTATGTTCTGGTTTTTGACAAATTGATGATTGAGATTTATTCTTTATGATAGATGAAATTGATATTTTAGATTTGAGTTTATTTAATATAATGCAGATTTAAGTGTTTGATCGTGAAAATTCAAAGAAAAAATCTTGAGTTCTAACCACACCAAATTTTGAAGTTAGGCCTTATTAATGCCACAATTTCGGTAAAAAATTATTTGAAATTTGGCACTGTCAACTCCAAAATTTTAGTAAAAATGTCTGAAGATTGCCCTGACAATCCACACCAAATTTTAGTCAGAAATATCTGATATTTGATCTTGTCAAGTCCACAACTTCAGTCAAATTGCTCTTGGCAAGTAATACAAAACTTCAGGCAAAATTTTCAATGTTTGGCCTTCATAAGGTCACATTTGGGATAAAAATGTATTAAGTTGCCAAACTTTAGATGCGAATTTTTACAACTTCAGTAGTGTATTGAAGTTGTTTTTGAAACGTGTAAACTTGAAAGAAAAAATTAACTTTTGGAACAAATTAAATGACAACCACATAAATAGATATTTGTGCACTCCAACCTTCATTAGGCCACAAAAATTATCAAGTACGAATAACTAACCCAGCCATTAATATTTATAACTATTAGCACTATGTAATAGATGCTACTTGGAAACAATAGAGCACCCCTATTTCTCCATTAAAGAGTTGCCAAAAATGAATGTTCCAAGTATTTGTAGTGTTATATAGGTGATGCCTCAGAATGTGAGATTTATTACAAAGTTGGCAACAACAGGTTACTCCCAAAGAAAATAAGCAGATACGAAGGACTATTCATGGTGCATATTCGGTAATATGGCTAGAGAGGAACAAGACTTGGCTTGAAGGACAAAGATCTCTTAAATTTGGAGTCAAAAATAGGTGTTCGCAAAATTTGCTCGTCTGGTGTAGAAGTAGTTCAATAGGTAGTTTGAACCAATTAATGATATCCTGGATTTGTTAGGAAGGAAAGTCTAGTAGTCTGCTTTTTTCTAAAGCTTTCTGTGGTCTTTGTAACCTTGAGGTGTGGTTTGGTTGGGAATGTAGTTATGCTGGGATAAGTTATATTGGAATTAGTTATGCTGAAATTATTTTTTATTGAGTGTTTGGTTTGTTGTTTTCAAATTAATATGCATGGTATAATTTCTAAGAATAAAGTATTTGATTACCAAAATACCCGTATCTTATTTAACTTCTTTTTTGTTTATATATATTTGTTTTCAAGCTTTAAATATTTATTCTTAAAAATAAAACTTTCATCTTATTTAGCTTAATTTTTTTGTGTGTGCATTTTCATGTTTATATCGTGTGTATTTTAAAAATAAAACTTTCATCTTATTTAGCTTTAATTTTTTTGCATGTGCCTTCCCATGATTATACCGTGTGCGTTTTAAAAAAAAATCTTACAATATCTTATTTAGTTTGAATTAAAAACTTCTAACTTAAGTTTCTTAAAGTAAAAGAAGATTTGTTGTTTATATCTCTTCATTTAAACACATATTACTCATATAATATAGAATATTAAAATTCATTTTAATTGATATTGTCTATATACAATATCAATTTTCAAGTTATTAAAAAACTATTTAATTTAAAATATGTAATTGAACAATAAAGTCAATTGTGAAACGATAATGTGTATTAAAATTAGGCAACGCCTTTGTAGTTGTTAAAATATTTTATAGATTACTAGTGAATGGTAATTATTATTATAAAATCTACTTAGTTTAGTTAATCTTTTCATTGTGTAGTAAGAACTTTTTGTGTTATCAATTCACAAAAATAACACTTGGAAGGAAAAAGTTGATGTTGAATTCCATTTTTCTATGCTTAAAAAATTATAGTACCTACATTTTGTTGGATATATGAAAAATTAGAGTACCTAATTTTGATCCTTATTATGTATGAATCTAACATATTTTATTTTTTAATCTGTTAACTTTGCATTTTGATCCTTTATATAAGAAAATAGCGTATAAGTTTATAAAATTCACAAGCAATGGGATGAAATAAAGTGCAAAGTTTAATTAATAAGAAGTTAGTTTTTCTTAGTCATATATTTCCTTCGTTCCAAAATAAGATATTTTAGTCTTTTTAATTTGTCATAAATAACACGTTTTACATAATCAAGTAGATATCAATAATCTTTTTTTAATTTCAAAAGTAATAATTAAAGATGATGAGAAAGATTGAAGAAATGTGTTTGTAATGGATTTGGGGTATTTTTGTTATTTTATAACTTATTCCAGAATAAATTAAGGTGGGATAACTTATACCATCAAATATATGGTATAACTTATCCCGGGACTATTATTAATCCCGGGATGAGTTATCCCAAGTATTACCAAACCAAACGATGTATTAAAAAGTTTATCCCAAAACTATTATTTTATTCCGGGATAACTTGTTTTAGGACCTCACACCAAACGGCCCCTATATTATTGGTATCCCTTCACCTGTCATACTTTTTACACTAACCCTTTTTTCTTGTCATTTGTTATTTCAGCGGGCTTCGATGTGTACTATTATCTATTGATGCATGTGCTTTGTATGTTGCTAGTTTGCTACCTTATTTTCTTTTGAATCGAGGGCCTACTAGAAACAGTCTCACTATCCCTATAAAGATAAAGGTAGGGATGACAATAGTGCAGGTGCAGGTGTTTTCTAAACCCGCAAGTTTTAAAATCGCACCGCATCATTTTTGAACCCGCATAAACCCACCCCACATTCATGCTCGCACATAACTGCACCGTCCCATGTTTTAATTTTTTCCTTTTTTAAAAAAAAATCATAACTCCATTGAAAATCATAATATTTTTAAATTTACAACTAAGAAATAATAACTAATTTCTATCGTATCACTTTTCACTAAAAATTATCAAAAAGTATAACGTGTACAAGTAATGATCAAATAGCATATTTTTATTAAATGAATAGAAATGTTAAAAAAAATATTATAAAATCATTTATTTATAGTGTTATACATGTCATTTTAAGTATCATCAATTTTAAAGTAAAGAATACATATAATTTTAGGTATATTCACGAGAACAATACTAATTTTTAACTTTTTTTAATTTAAACCAACATTTACCCGCAATCCACACCGCCCCACATAGCTTAAAACCCTCATCGCACCGCACCCGCACCGCCCTATTGTCATCCCTAGATAAGGGCAAAGTCAACATACATCATAATCATCCCGAGACTCCACTTACAAGATTACACTAAACGGGACTCCACTTACAAGATTACACTAAACAAGTTATTGTCACTATTGTTAATTCGGAGGGCATAGGCACTCATCATTCGATCCTTTTCGAATCCTCCTCTAATATCTTTGGACTCAAATATTGTTCATCTCATCCCCCTCCATGAGGTGGATGACTTTCAGAGATAAGTTTATCTCTGGAGTAGCAACAACAGTTTTCAAAAGAACTTAAACAAAGATTAAAAATGGCAGTGGCTAAGAATATTATCACTGAATCAAATAGGTTCTTCTAGAGTTTCCATTGCATCTAATATAATACAAGCCCATCCTTGATACATTTCCAGCTAAGATTACTACATAACTTTTCCTTCTTCAGTATACATTTCTGTTAAAGAACCCGAGACAGAACGCAGGCTATCCTTATATTATAGCCCGCAAATTAGATCTGGCTACTAGTATCTATCAGAAGAACAAAGCCTTAGAGGTTTGAACCACATAAAATCAAGTGGACCTTGCCAAGAGAACCATTGAATACCTGCATCTCTGTGTTGAAAAGGCATCCTTTCGGCTGGCTTTTTCAAACAGTGTTATTGTCAATCCAAGACCTTACTATGGACACTAGTGATCGCTAATCCCACGTTGTTATCTAAAACTTATGTGAGGTCTTAATGGGAGCCCAAATATCAGCACCATTGCTGCTCGCCACTCCAACAGTATATGAAACCGGCACAAGACATAAGCCTTGGCTTCTCAAATTGTAAGGTTGTGATTCCTTCAAACAAAAACATGAATAACAGTTCGAAAGTGTTTGAGAAGTTTTGCTGATAAAAGTTGAATTCCAAGTTCAATTGATATGAACAAAATTGACATCAATAACTGATCACAGAGTTCTATCATGTAGCAAATTAAGGTCTCATAGAGCATTCTAGTGTAGCAATGAAGGCTTTAACTTTTTAGATATTTCTTCTCTTCAGGGCTGATGTGGTTATAAGGAATAAGCAATTTCAGAAATGGTGCTAATGGGAATCTAACCTGTGTCTTAGGCGTTGGCATACTTCCGAGGTATGGTGCACTCAACACCTGAAAGAACCAGGAAAAACAAAATGAGGTCACATTCATAGCAGAGGTTAAAATGAGCCTGATGCATGTTCTTTAGCAATCAGTCCAAGGCGTAATGAATAGCAGTCACACAAGTACCATGTTTATGTTATTAAAGTAACTCAAGTAAGTTCCAGTTTCCATGAATTAATTATGCGTCCAATGAAAATGTGGCACTCCAAGAACTTCTCGTAATGAAAATACATAAAATCATTCTTTTCACATTTCATAAATGGTTTCCGGTACATTGTTTCTTAAGATATAATCAGGTTCATCGTAGATCTGTAACATACGAAGCCATAACCACCAAGACTTCTCTAACCAAAGATTAGTTAAAGGACACTATGGTGCGCTAAAGCACCTAGTATGCACAGGTCCAAGGAAGGCCCGAACCACAAGGATTTACTGTACACAGCCTTAACTTGCATTTCTGCAAGAGGCTGTTTCCACGGCTTGAACCCGGACGCTCCAGGTCACATGGCAACAACTTTACTGGTTACTCCAAGACTCCCCATCTAATCAAAGAGTGTAAAAGGTAAATCATCCTTGTATAATTTATAACAAAGTATCTTTATATATTGAACCAAGTCAACGACAACTTGAAACAAAACTTGCAAAGTAAAGAACACAGCTGCACAAGTAAAGAGGATGTCACACACTCTATAACAGACATATAAACAATGCACAATATAAGCAGCAATCTCAAAGATATTGTAAAAAAACCTACATTTCTAACCAAAGAGTATTACCAAAATTTAAGCAGAAAAATCAATTCGTTTTGATAAGGTACAAATTTTTTGTTTAACCTCTCAAATAGTAACAGAATTTTTAAAAACTAATCATCATTAAGAGACCACCTGAAAAGTTAATAGGGATCAACGCACTTTAGCATCAACCAGAATACAATACTTTTTTAGAAGGTTTTTTTTTTTTTGAGAAGGCAGAATGCAATATTCACATGTGAATAAATCTGAACTCTTAAAGTTAAAGCTCTACAATCAGAAAAAGATGCAGCCAGAGAATATTAGAGAATATGGAAATTTGATCTTCCAATCATTGAATTGGTAGAACATTCAGAGGCATAAAATTCAGTACCGGGGGCACTTAGAAAAATAGTATATGGTGAAATCCTAAAAAGATAATTAAATATAATAATAAAGAACCTAACTATAAACCAAGACAGAGAAACAGGGGAAGCTATGATGAATAGCAACCTAAATTATTAGGAGGATGCATACACATTAGATCAAACAGGCACTGCGGTAATAGTGTGAGATTTTCTTGAACAATCTTTATCAGTAATACTTATTTTCTTTAACCATTTAAAATTCCTTGTATTATTAACAGCGTTGAGAAGGTAATCAGATCAACCTCCAGCAACTGGAAACTGCTCTTGAATCAATCAATTCGAAACACCAACAACTTGAGCATAAAAGAAAAACAAAGACGACACTTCCTTCCCTTACATTCTCAAAAAGATTTAAACAAGACTTTGCATCTCCATTATCTTCTAAAGAGGAACACAAATTACACACATTAGTAGTAAGCACTCCGGAAATCTAACTTCAAGCTTAATTTTTCCAACATATACCAACAGCTTTGTACAATAAAATTTGCAGTACAAATGAGTGTAATTCTATGTAACAAACTGTATTCAAAGGCGAGATCATCATAACTATGGGAAAAACGATCACAGAAACTGAGATTTGCAGTACTGATACAGAGATACTTCTGGAACAAACACCCAAGTGTGGAAAATGAAATGATAGAGCTAATGTTGAAATCACAGTTGTACAATAGAAGACGCAAACTCATCCAAGGAGTTGACCAAACATATGTTATTTGGCAAGAAATGATAACTTAGCAATTACAACAGGGATCTACGTACAAAAAGAAGAAACTAAACAGTTGGTAAGCTCTATCTGGGTTTGTAAATATTCTACTTTGGTGAAATAAAATTGTTTATTGGTGAAATAAAATTGTTTATTTACCCAAAAAAGAAAAGGAAGAAGAATTTATCTCCCCTCTCCCTCCCTCGAGACACTTTATTTAGAAGATATTCATATTGGAGCCCAAACTACATTGTCTTTAATCGGTCGTACAGTAATATAGTTCCTATAGATGAAGAAAAGAAAAAGGTTGGCAAAAAGCCAAAAACACACCTTCACTTGTTCATGGAGGAATTTTATGTATCCCATTGCTTCGAGGAGAACAGAAGCCGTATCTGTCTGCAATTACAAAGGAAATCAGGATCTTATCCAAACAGTGAAAAATTCTAAGGTTAATAAGAACTAAGTGAGCTTATTCAATTTCAGCTTCTCTAGGCATACATAATTTCATGTGCAGGAAATAAAATCTCAAAGACATTCCGTCATGTGGCAAACTCAAAGACCATGTCCTAAAACTTATGAACCTTGCTAAACCTTCTCTTTAAAATAATAGTTGAAATTCATTGCTCAATTCCTGCAGATGTACCTTGCCATATGGTGACACCAGCTGCTGGAGAGCTACTATTCGTTCACCAAACTTCTCCTTCTTCTCCTATTTAAAAAAGAAAAGAAAAAGACAAACAAGAAAAATCTCCAGATCAAGAACTCAAAGATAAGGGTTGCAACACATTGCAAAAACAAAAGAAGGATGCACCAGTTTATTAATCAAATTTCTCCAAATACACAAATTTTGTAACTTGGAGCAGCCAAACAAATGTGTCCAAACCCTCTAATAATTCGGACACTTCAAGTAGGACAGCATAAATGAACTATTTCAATACTTTTTAGAGTTTTCTTTAGTCAGTTTAGTCTTCGCCTTAAGACTGAAAGTCAAACAAAATGTTATATCTTTAACTCAATGAAATATATCACACACAGAACAGTTTCAGTGTTCAGCAAAGAATCTTATGTTCACCATTAAGTACATCACTGCTAGCCTATGTAGAAAGTATACTTAAATCCACAAGCTACAAACGACATAAGATAATAAGTTCATGAAAAAACATATGCATGTCCAATAAACGTGCACTAACAATAACAGCATTGCACCAAAAATGGAGGAAAAACCTTGGAGGAAATGGGCATATCGGCCTTTAGTCTTTTTGGTGTAAGAGTTGTGAGGCCGGTGCTATGCTCTAGGGAAATTGGGCTTCTTTTGTGTTGCATCATCGTTCCTACTATTGCTTCAATACGCTGGAAATTAATAGCAATCCTATATAAAAGAAAAGAAAATGGATATTAGGGCATTAATAGACAGGGAAATGCTTCAAAAGTCGCCCTGCTATCACAAAATATTGACATACACTGTTCCTAAATAAGAGGAAAAGAAAATGGTATAGGAAACTAATAGGCAGACGTGTGTTTCAGAAGTCACCTAGTTTTCTCAACACACTGAAAGACAGGACGATTAGAAACTATCTCCTCTTAACAGACATTGTCAATAAAGTTGCACCAGATGGCTGAAAAAAAGTTGAATGAGCACGCTCTGGCATAATGAAGCCTTTTTCAGTATGGAGAGTAACTGAGGCAAAACATGCTATAACACTATATTTGTGATCTATACAGTCTCTAAAAGTAAAGTGTTTGCAAATATGACAAGCTTCCATTTCAGATCATTGACCACCAAGATTCTTTAGTGGCTGACCACGAAACATACCATCATCACTTAAAAGTTAAGAAAAATTTGGAGGTTCATCAAGAATTAAGAATGCAACACTACCAGATTATTATCACCTATAGCAGATCATTAACTGTTACAGTTCTCAATTATTTTTTCAAGTGATCCCGAAGGTGGAAAGCAATTCAAGAATTCCCTTCCCATTCAAGTCATTGACTTAGCAACCTTTATGATATAAAATACACACCACAAAACCATATTCTCAACATCTATCTTTTCTTATTTCCTCTGGTATCCTTTAGGAGTACATTGTTAGAGGACTTCATTAAGTGTATATGCAGCCAATCCAGTCAAAATTTTGGAGCAACACTTCGAAAAGGAACCACACCTGTTCAGCATACAAAATTTCTAAATGCACCACTTTTTGATATAAATGGCTTTGATTGTTCAGGGAACTGTCATGGAACAAAAGCACATAAATTTCAAAGAGAACACAAGTAAATCCGCTTGCTTCATCCCTCAAAAAAACTTATGCAAATCCAAAATTTATAATTATATTGCTGTAAGACATGTAATTCTAAATCCATTGACTGTTCTAGTTCAAGATATCTAACATATGTCTAGAGCAGTACAAAAATTACAGAAATTTGATATCCCACAAGCATAATCACAATTAAATGATAGGCGCCAAGATTACAAATGTGTTGCAACAACAGCAATAATATAGAGAATAGCATAAATGTAAACCTTACCCCTGCCTTTGTAGGATAGAGAGATCGTTTCCAACAAATTCAGCTCAAAAGAGGTGTTTTCGAAGCAAGAGTGGTAGTAAAATATGACAGCAAAACAGCAAGAGACAACGCAAAAGAAAACTTTTGAATACGTTCGTAGTTGTTAAACTTAAACCATCACCTTCTTATATTATATATATTACATAAACTATGTTAGAATAAAGAATACATACGTTGTTCTTATTTTATAAAACAAACCAAGAATGTAACAAGAAAAGAATTAAAAAAATGCAATCATCAATAACAGAATCTATGCCTACATAATTACGCTTATAATTTTTAATGCAATATCATTCCTTGAACCTTGGCTCCACATTCGCAACTACCAATAATAAGCTCAATTAGTCTGAGTAACCTCAACGACGATGACGATAACAACAACATACCCAATGTAGTACTACAAAGTATGGTCTGGGGAGGGCAGAGCGTACACAAACCTTACCTCTACCTCATAGGTGACTTAAAGAGATTGTTTTCAATAGAGACAAAAATAATTTAAAAAATACGTAAAACGTAGAAAAGAATAAAACACTAGTTGGACAACTTCAACAGATTATCATTATTAATACATCAATCAATGGCTTTTTTTAATGTATGAATAAACTTTATATAGTGTGAATAGGGGTTAGAAACAACTTAATTCAAAGAAACCAACTTTAGTGGGGCCAACATCAAAAATTACTAGTATAATACTACTATCATTCATTAAGCATGAAAGCAGCCATTTGCGTACACAAATCTTTTTTCCACAATTTCAGCCTTATCTCATGCTAATTAAGCGTATTCAAACGATACAAACAACTTATAAAACGTCAAAAAATCATCTCAACACTTCAAATAAATTGATTAAACAGAACCAGTCAAATTGAAAAAATAAAATAAATTATTGTAAAACCAAAGAAAATCATCAACTTCATAACTTACAAGAAGAAAAATCTAAAAGCATTTATGGCTTTCAGCTTCGTTTTATATAAAGGTGTTTTACGGGAAATTTAATTTAGTTTAAAAAGACTTTTAACTTGATTAATTTTTTTATCCGATTTAACATGATTATTAGTACATATCATTTCTTAAAGTCCGACATAGAAATTTTCAAATTAAAGTGTTTTCAATATAGAATCTAAAGTGGTCAATGAGCAAATGGAAAATCACAACGTCTCAAGTAAATTTTCGACTTACCTGATACCCATATTATATACCCAGTAAAATTAATAAAAGAGTGCCCTACCTACACGACAACAGTTCTTAAAAAAAAATTAATATAGCACCAAAGTGGTCAATAAACAGATTAAACATCACGAGGTCTCGTATTAGATTTTTAGCGGTAAAAATTATTATTTGTTTAAGTGAATAAAATTACCCATATTATGCCACGTAAAATTAGTCAAAAGTACGTGCAACCTAGTCAGCAACGGTTCATCAAAAGGAAAAAAGTTTTTAACATAAAGCTTTTAATTACTACAAGGTAAAAAAGGTGATATAAAACAGAAACAAAAACGAATACCTTGATTTCGAACTCTACATGAAAACAACCACCTGAACACAATTCAAAATACTCAAAATCCACCTCCAGAAAGGAAAAAACAGAATTTTCCCGCAAAATGATTTCGCCGAAAAATGAAAGAACAGCTCTGTACACTAAAAATTCCCCTATGTGCAGGGTCAAAAGAAAAAGGTTCGACCACAAGAGAAGATATTGATGATTGAGAGAAAAAATAGTTAGAAAATGAAAGGACAAAGAGAGGAAGTGAAAAGAAGTGTGGAAGGTGGGAAGGGTTTTTGAAACTCATTTTATAGTATGTGATTTTTGCAGTGTCATTTTTCAAAGAAATAAAAAAAACAGAAAGAAAAATAAGATTTATTTATTTGACAGCTAATATCCAACCATATAAAGAGGAAAAAGGCGGAAGGGAGTAGTTAAATTAAAATCTACATGATGTCATTTCTGTTTTTTTCTTTTATATAAATAATATAAATGAAAATGACTTGTGATGTGAAAAGCATATTTACTGTTACTTCAGTATTTTTGAACTGTTATTTACTTCTTTCCTGAAAACTCTATACTCCCTCCGTTTAAAATAGAACGAACTATGTTTATTTTTAGTCCATTTTAAAAAGAGTGATCTTTTCGTTTTTTTTGATAATATTTTAATTTTAATTTTTTATATGGTATATTTAAGACCACAAGATTAAAGAACATTTTGATACATTTGACATAACTTTAATTTAAGGCTACAAGATTCAAAAGTTTTCTTTAATTTCTTAAACTTTAAACTTGTATCAAGTCAAAATAGATCATTCTATCCATTCCTAGTTATCTGATTGTCTTGCTCACCTTCTCTAATAAACTATTCAATTCTAAAAAATTAAAAATAATATTAGTAGTTCATTTCTAATTAAGTTTTATTTTCTTTTAAGTTGATGTTGATTATTATATTTAAACTGAAGCACATATTAGAAAGATAATAATCAAAATATTTTTAAAAATCCAAATATGCACTTATTCAGAAACAAAATCACAACTCAGAAAAAGTAACAATGGGAGTAGTTTTTTGTTTAATCCTTTGGATTACGAAATATTATTATTATGAGTACAGAATTTTATTACTTTCCCCAACTCATTTAAGCAGGCATTTAGATATTAAAAATAAAAGTATATTTATTTTATTTGAAAATTTTGAAATTAGAATTGGAGTTGTGTTTGACCACAAATTTGAAGTTAATATTTAGATTCAAGTATTTTTCTAAAAGAAAATTTAAAAATATTAAACATACAATATAATTCAAATGGGGTTATTTTATGAAAATAAAAAAGTTTAAATTTGTTTAAAGAAAAAAAAGTAAAGGCAAAATGACCTTCTAGACCCATATATTATGTCGGTTTTATAAGTTGAACACGTCTACTTACATGTTTGTCATATGGACCCTTGAACCATTCAAAAGGAAACATTTTGCACCCTTTGACCGTTGACCTTGCCTATGTGGCAAGGTCATGCTGACTAGGACAAGGAAAGTGTACCCACTCGTCTGGGGGTGCGAGTGAGGGTCATTTTTTTGTCAATTTAACATTAGAATAAATTTTATATATATATATATGTATATATATATATAATTTTAAAAAAGGGATCTTTTTTTTTCTCCATGTTTTTAAATTTGAAAATATTTTTAAAAATCTAAAAAAGAAAATATTTTTAAAATTTTAAAAAAAAATTAATATATTTTTAAAATTTTAAAAAAAATTAAAAATATTTTTATAATTTAAAAAAAAGGATCATTTTTTCCCTCCATCTTTTTAAATTTAAAAATATTTTTAAAAAAATTTAAAAAAATTTCTAAAATAATTTCAAAATAATTTAAAAATATTTTTAAAAATCAAAAAATTATTTTAAAAATATTTTTAAAAATTTTAAGAAATATATTTTTCCCTCCCCATCCCACCCCAGCCCGTCCCCACTCCCACACCCCACCCAGCCCGTCCCCACCCCCACACCCCCTAACCCCTTCTTTTATTCCTCCATCCTTTTTAATTTAAAAATATTTTTAAAAATTTAAAAATATTTTTAAAAATTTAAAAATATTTTTAAAAATGTAAAAATAATAAATTTTAAAAAAAATTCCCACCCCCCCCCCCCCTCCACCCCCTTCCCCCCCCCCCCCGCCTTCCCCCCCCCCATCTCAGCCCGTCCCCACCCCACCCAGCCCCACCCACCCCTCTCCCCTAGCCCTCCACCCCAGCCCGTCCCCAACCAACCCAGCTCCCCCACCCTACCCAGCCCGTCCCTATCCTCACCCCACCTACAGCCCCCATACCTCTCCCATCCCCAACCCCCACACCCCCACCCAAACACACCTCCAACCCCCTCCCTCTCACACACACTTCACTTTTTTTTTAATTTTAATTTTTCCTCTCAATTCAATTCCTTTCATTTTTTAATTAAAATTTAAATTTGAAATCTTTTTATTTTTTGGGGGATTAAAATTTAAATTGAAAGTGAGTGATAGTGAATATTGAAAAAAAATAGTGAATTTCGCTTTAAAAAATTAAAATTTGTGAATTTATTAAAAATATTCAAATTTAAAAATCAAAAATTTATTATGTTTGTATGTATGAATTTATAGTTAAAAATTTAAATTAGTTGGAGAAGAATTTTAATTATTTGGAATGGATTTGATGTTTAATTTGTGAGCAAAAATAAAAACATGATTATTCAAATTTTTTTACAATTTATAAATTTTTCTTATTTAATTAAATTAATTTTAATATTTAATTTGTTATGTAGCATTTTAAAAATGACTCAGAATTTAATGTAATATTTTTTTTATTTTTTAAATGACGTGGCAGATGATGTGGCAGATTACTTACATTCACCAAAAAAGGGTTTAAAATATTGTTTTTTAGTGGGTTCAGGGGTCCAAATGACAAACATGTAAGTAGAAGTGTCCAACTTACAAAATCGACATAGTACAGGGGTCCAGAAGGTCATTTTGCCAAAAGTAAATACTGAAACCAAATAAAGTGAAAACACCTCTTGAAGTGTTTTTCAAGATTTCAAATACAACTTCAATTTATATTTGGTATTGTTATGGCAAACAAGAATTCTGGATTAAAATAATTAATATTTATGGTCAAATCGATCCTTCAAGTGAAGGTAAGTCAATAACTTTGTTTTTACTAAAACTTTGATTTGTTAAAAAAAGTATTTTGAATTATTAGTTATGTTAAGTTATAATATTTTCTATGTTATTTGCAAGTATATGAATTTAATTTTAAGATATTTAAAGAATTTATACTTAATTACAATACCAAAACCCTCTAGTGATACGTATTACGTATTAGGGAAGCTAGTTACATCAGGGAAGCAGTTGGAGAGGTACAAGGAGTGTCGAAGAGTAACTATAGGGACCATTGAAGAGATTGATGGTGGAATGAAGAAGTCTTAACACAAAATAGAAGCAAAGAAGGTTGTTTATGCAAAGTTGTTGGAATGCAAGAATGAGGAGGAAGGCTTACGAAGGTGAAGGAAAGGAAGGTTCGAGACTCAAATCAAGTAAAGTGCATCAAAGATGTGGAAGACAAGGTGTTGGCGAAAAAGGCCCTTATTAAGGGAACATGGCATTGCCTTACTTCTACAAACTTTTGGATAATACGGGGGATAGTAATATTGTGCAGGGTGATTTGGAGTACTCTGAAAAACAACAAAATTTTGGATATTGTATGTGCATTAAGGTTGAGGAGATTAAGCGCACTATTAATAGGATGAGTAGAGGAAGAGCGATCGGATCAAATGAGATTCTGGTGCAATTTTGGAAGAGCACATGTAAGGATGACATGGAGTGGTTGACTGATATCCAAAATTGTAATAATTACACAGATTATTAAGTTATTAAGCCACACTATGAAAGTTTGAGAAAGGGTGTTAAAGATAAGGGTGAGAAAGAGAGTATCTATTTTCGAAAATCAGTTCGGATTCATATTGGAACGATTAAATATCGAAGTCATACATTTCATGAGGAGGTTGGTGGAGAAATATAGAGAAAGGAAAAACAACTTTGTCACGACCCCAAAAAATGAGGGTCATGATGGCACTTGTCGCAACGTACCTTGACAAGTAAGTCTATCACCCAAACTAATACAAAAGAAAGGAAAAAACAAAAATATTCCAAGGTAAGACTTCTAGAATGAAAGCTAACCATACAAGTAATCATAACAATGTGGAAAAGACAACCAAAATATTGATCATGCCTCAAACTAGGTGTCAATAGTGTAAGAACTACTAATACAATTTGAGAGTCAAATACATAAAAAAATAACCACAAAGGAATATGCATGTATCCGAATACTAATAAAGACATAACTATTATAGAAAGATAGAGGTGAACTTCGGATGCATGAATGTCCAATTGCTACCTTGGAAGCTCCAACAATCGCCCGAGTCAAGCAAGTTGAGGTGCACTCGAGCTAGGACCTACACCGAAAGGGTGCAGTAGGCATGAATACAGTCCACTTGTACTAAGTAGGTATCATAGGTCGGCCGAGCAAAGTAAAAAATAAAGCATACAAAATACACACTAAGGATACGTTACCTACAATCAGAAAATATTCCACAATGGTAGCCCACACTGCTTGCACTAACAGTTTTAATATATCACATATATTACAACAACACACCAAGATATAGAATAAAAATATATATTATGTCACATGTAAATAGAACAAGAGAGAACATGTAGATACAAGATCATCAAATACAAGTCAATATAGAAATACAACACAACATTAACACAATAATGCACGAGGTCGTCGCACAACCTCCGAGATCATCGCATAATTCTCGTATAAACCTACAGAGCTAAAGCTTCCCGACGTAGGACCCATGGGGGGTTCGTCAACCCGTATACAATCCACATATCTCATAGCTTATTTTCGGCACATCCCTTGAAAAGAGTTTTATAAGGTGTTACAATATCTCCTCCTCAGCACATTCCTCGGGGAGAATTTTAAAAAGGTGTTGCCAATGTTACTCAAGTGTTGCCACGATGGTACCAATATTTCATGAATGAGTATGATATAAGTATGTAATGCGTACAACCAATCACAATGAGTATTTCCACAACCAACCACATGATATATTTCCACAAACAACCACAATTATACATTTCCACAACTATGTGAGTCAATATTCACTCATTATTTCTGTTTCATCCATGAATTTCCACATGTCTCATATATCAATAAGTATGAATATATCACAATACATCAATGGTACCATTTAGGTATTTCAACAACACAATACAATTATTCGCATGTATTCAGAGCTATCAACATCATATAAGACTCCCATAGTCACACATATCACATAATATCTCAATTTCAACAATTACATCACATATGGACCCCACAGGGGTACAACACATATATAGTTATTTTTCATGATTAGTTCACATTTTTAACATGCATTTTGTACCATCATTTACTAACCAACCCAGTCTGAAAGAGTTAAGCCATAATCTACCTCAAATGTCGAAACTGATCAGCTATAGTTCGAACCCACGACCTTAATTTTCACGAATAATCCCGAACTCCACTAAAAATATCAAATATGAAATCTGCGCGTTAAAATAAAATCAACAATACCCATATTGACTACTTTTGGTTCGAGGTCAAAATGAAAACTCAAAATGAATTTTCGAAAAAGAAGGGCAAAATTAAAATTTTACTTCAAAAATATGTTCCCCATATTTTAGGAATGAGAAAAAGGACAAAAACCCCCCCCCCCCCCCCCTCAACGTTTACCCCAAATCTCAACTACACACTTATACTTTGAGAAGGTCCTATGACCTCCCTGAACTATTTTAAAATAAAATTATTACCCCTCCAACGTTGACATGGTAAGAGAGTATGTTTTACTCTCTTTAAAGAGAGTGAGAATAAAAATATTTTATTAAAAATTTATTTTTAATATTTCTTTAAATAAATATATATAGTTTTAATTATTATTTTTCTTTTTTATTCTTCTTCTTCTTCTTCTTCTTCATTTCTTCTTCTCCAATTCTTCTTCTCCAATTCTTCTTCTTCTTCATTTCTTCTTCTCCAATTCTTCTTCTTCTTCA